>NC_081824.1:188588432-188595932 GCF_030867095.1 Alligator mississippiensis | reverse complement strand
CCATCCCTTTCCACTTCCGCTCATGGCCTACCCGTTTCAGAATCCTTTAGGTGCTCCATCTGCCTCTTTTCCAGGGAAAGATAGAGCCTCCCCAGAATCCTTAGACTTAACTAGGGAGACCACAAGTCTGAGGACCAAGATGTCGTCGCACCATATGAATCACCATCCTTGTTCACCAGCACACCCTCCCAGCACAGCTGAAGGCCTGTCTTTGTCTCTCATAAAGTCTGAGTGTGGTGACCTTCAAGACATGTCTGAAATCTCACCTTACTCGGGAAGTGCAATATCCTTTTCTAAAAAAAAATAATCTGTTGCAATGCAGGGTTCATACCATGTATTCTTGCTTTCCCTTTTTATTCGGTGATCTGTCTAATAACTCAAGGGAAACTTCACTGCATACTTAATTTTCAGTGTTTTCCAGAGGTTTTTTTTTTTTTTTGGTTATCAGCCATTCAGTGGTGGCATAGCCAAGGGCTTGTAAGGGCAGTGGTTGAGTAAAATATCACATCTTAAGCAGAGCTGCATTGATCAGACTGACCTGCTCTTTCCCTATATCATCGACTTGACCTGTATTTGTAGAGAATTTTTAAACGGATTCCATCCCACTTCTTTATTTAAAAATGCTCTGTTATGACAGAAACTAAGATAGGCTCTGGGCCCAGCTGTGGAGTCTCTATTCGTGGCAGTGAACCTTTACACAAGTAGACCCGCTGAAGCCAGTAGCAGGGCTTGCCAGCATAAGTGCTCACAAAGGTACAGGTCCCAAAATTGGGCTGTTTCTGATGAGGGAAAGGGAGTATCTTACTCGGCAGTGTCTCACGGCTGAAAAAGCTTAACATTTGGATGAGTTTTGTTTTGTTTTTCCTATTGAAGCTGAAGTAAGCATGACCTGTTTTAACAATGTCATTGCTGAATCTCACAAAGAACAAATGCTCGGTTGTTTGTAAATCTTCAGTTCAGCTCTCAAGTGAGTAAACAAAACAAAACACAAAAGATCCAGGTACTGATGTATTCAAGCTGCCTCAAGTTCTTTCCCCCCACCCAGAGGTCTGTTCCTCAGCCCCTGTGCAGCTGCCTGCTATGCATGATTAACCTCTGTTCAGCCATACACAGAAATCTTTTGTCCTAACATACACAAAGCAAATTATTTTGGAAAGCTGGAGAGCACAATTAAATATACAGGATGATTTTTCCTGTCTTTAATTTAAAATAGCCCTTTTTTTAGAACCATATCAGGCTTTTTGTTATGAAATTTGCAATTCAGCTTATATTTACACCTATCCAGATATTTTCATATTTTGTTGTGGTTGTAATCTATTCCTGCTGGGATTTTTTTATCAAGTTATCCTGTATCCCTACTTGCCTCTTCTTTCCTGATATCCCGCTGGGTTTCCTGGTCTGGTCAAAAGTTTTAATTGGAAGTAAAATTAATAAATGTAGATAAAATGCTGCCTTTGCCCAGTGCTGAACTGAGGACTGTGCATGAGGAGTAGATTGACAATTTATATTTACCATAAGACAACTCCAGAAGTCAAGCACACAAGTGTTGAGTCTTGACTGTAGTTAATTTCTTTTCCAAGTTGATTGAAAACAATCGTAACTGAATGACTGTACCCATCCTGGAGTAATAATAGGGATATTGCTGAAGTTGTCCTTATTCCAAGGATAGTAATGGATGCAGATACACCAGTATCGTTATCCTCAAAGGGAATACTTTTTGTGATTAATCATTTTGATTGTTTATCTTAATCTAAAGAGCGCTGGCTACCTCAGCAGATTGATCACAGAGATTCAGGGCTTAATGCTGAACTTATTTATGTAATGTCTTCCTCACTCTTGTGAACAATCTCATTTAACCTTAAGGAACTACTGACAGAAGTCTGTGCATGCAGTTTCTGGCTAGGACAGCCTTTTAACACTAAGTCATTGGTTCAAACCTGGCCTGGGTTGCTGTTATTAAAAATGATTGCCATCTGATAGATCTTGGCTGTCTAATATGAAGTGTGCTGCTGGTTTCAGTCCAGTTCCTACAGGGCAATATTCACATTCAGAAAGCACTGCTAATGGCAATCACATTGGCACTTTTAAGGGCCAAAGAGCAGTGGACAATAAGCCTGAAGTGACCTCTGTCCCATGTCACTATCTCTTCAAACCGGGACACACATTATCAAAGAGTGAGAAGGAAGCTTGCACTCTCATTGTCCATACAGTAGTGTCTGTGAATAAAAAAAGGTTACAGCACCTTGCACACATACTAATAATTTCTTCTCAAGCTACAGAAGTCCTCTTATTTACATAAGCTCAAATTCTGCCTTCTGATGTACTCTGAGCAACTTGCATATATGTCAAAGGTAGTGAGTTTCACATCTGATGAGCAATATGGTGGCTTATTACTTTACTGAACAAAGAAGTAACTTTCTCTGTCTGCTAGAAAGCATAAAAAATCCTATATTAGTTGGGTGGGGAAAGGGGAGAAAAATTACATGTGTATAAACAAGTAACATTTCCATTTAGTGCTTTCCATTTATTGTTGTAATGTGACTCATTTTGGAAACTTCTTTTGTTTCTGTTGCTGTTTTTGGTACCTACTTTATTTTTGCCTCCACCATAGTTTTCTCCCCATTATATTCTTCTCAGTCACTAGCAGCCATTATTGAAGTATGTTATTTCTGATGAACAACGTATATAAACAACCTATTCCAGAACCAGTGGTGCTCTGAAGGGTTAGTCTGTGGAGAAACTGAGAATTCATTTGGGTAACACTTGCCCTTTCTCACCTCCACCCCCTTTCCACCCCAACAGTCTGATTCTCCCACATAGTCACTGGTGCTGCCTGCAGCCTTTTTTGGTTCTGGCTACAAACATATTTGAAAAGCTGCTAGATTTCCTAAATGCCATCTATACAGCAGTGTGTACACAGGTACACAAGTCAGCGTGGGGATATTTTTTTAGCAATGGACCATTTGTCCATGTAGTCTCCAATTTATCTTAGGCAAAGGCAAATAAAAGAGAGTATGGAGGTTGGTTTGTTTGTCTGTGGTAGGTTTTGTTCAGGACTCTTTATTTCCCATGCTCGAACATGCATATATAGCGAATACGTTTCTTAGGAGATGCAGGTCTTCCTTCACGGCAGAAACCAACATCTGCTTCTTTGGACAGTGCACCTAGAATAAGAACATAAGACAAGCAGATACAGCCAAGTTCAGGTTTTAGTAATAGCAAAATCACCAAACCAGTCCCTTTCTTTCTTTCTTTCTTTCTTTCTTTCTTTCTTTCTTTCTTTCTTTCTTTCTTTTTTGAAACCTACATATGTAAAACAGATCTGATCATTACCGCCCATGCTGAATTGTAAAAGGAAATGGTTGTTTGCATACTCTGCTAAACAAGATGATAAGATGCACCTGCAGCATGAGTTCACATCTTAGTCATGAATGTATTCAATATCTTTGCAAGCTAATCTGTTTAATCAAATATTAAGTTTTATTCAAATTTCAAAAGAAACAGATAGCCAATTGTTTTTCTCCATGATCTTCCTTGTCATGCACCCTCTTTGCATCTCAAGAAAAATAGCCTTGTTCAGCTCCCAAACATTTGCATTTATCAAATAAAGCACAACAGTAGTTTTTTGTGCCATGAAGACATCTGCACAGGTGAAGATGTTTGGCATTTTCTTAATGGAAGGAAGGCTCCATAACATTAGCAAATTGTAAAAAAAATCTTTATTTTTAAATAGAATTCTAATCCAACTGGAGTGAGTTTCACACTCCAATATGTGAAAGCTATAATTAGTGAATTATAACATTTTGAAATGAGGAGTTATTACATCTGACTAGAATTAAATTAATTAAACTTTAAAAAAGTGTGAGCATTTGTACAGCAGGCTGAATAACTGTGTGCTGTTGCTAAAACCCAGAGAACGCTAAGCATACTTTCAATTCAGCCTTTCTCTTAAGCTTCTTGAAATGCACAGACATATTCCTAGCAATCAGGAGCTATATTGATAAAAGCAACCTTTGTGTTATTTTAGTAGCAACTTGGTGTTCATACCTAGAGCTGTTTTACCTGAAGTGTTAGACTCCTGCCCTTTTCTCCAGTACTGATATATGGGACAAAAACCTACTCGGACACTTTCAGGATCTGGGGGCAAAAGGGAAAGATTACTGGAACATATATATATACGTATCTTTTAAATTTGGAATGCTTCACTAATTTGCGTGAGTAGCTACCTGAGTGGATTAATAGTCCAAGTGAGGCAAAACAAGTAGGGTGTGCATGCCATTTAAGTGATTACACATACAAGAGAACAGAGATGTTTCTTTTCCTTTTTCCCACTTCCTTTATCTTACATTTTGCCTTTTGGCTGCTGTTCTATGATGTAAGGCTATATTGTACTTTATAAATACACAACACACAAATTCTCAGGTTGTTGGAACACTGCTTTAGGTTCAGCTGCAGTACACTGTTTCTCTGATCTTTTATGTTCCTGAGCAGATGTCTTTCATTAATTTATGGATTTATCATCTTTTCTTTCTTTCTTCCTTTCTTTTTTTTTTTTTTTTTTTTACACCTGGCAGCTGGCTCAAGTTTCAGCAGTTATTGTCTATTTTGCATTACACATAGAATTGAATGTCATCTGTCTTCACAAAGCTATGGCTAAGAGAATTGAGGCAAGCCACATGAGCTGCTAGGGCAGAGCTTGTTTGCGTTCCATTCGGCACCCCCTGTCCCTTTACCTCCTTAATATTTATTTGTGCTCATTTTCTTTCCTGGCCTTGAATGGGGCTTAGCTCGTGTTCAGTACAGCTGTATGTTTACTGAATCTATTCCATCATGAGTCATTGTGCGTGTGTAAGTATCCTGGAAACAGCTAGTGCTTTCTTGGAAGAACAGTTGCTTTTCAGCACAAGCACTTAAAAGGGAAATTAACCAATTGGTCTGTCCAGTTTTACTCTGAAATAGCAATGGGTTAGCTAAGTTGTAGCTCTTAAGTGTTTTGTTAAATATTTTAATAGTTTATTAGAAAGATTGTCTTTTATCACAGTATCTCCTTAACCTTAGGAACAAGATATAAAGATTTATAATGTGCTACATTCAATTGCTCTTTAAGACTATGAAGTGATTAACAGCAGGCATCGTTTTAATAAAAATGGACTTATGGGAATTTGAGTTTTAGAATGTCTTTTAATACATACTTTTTGCAATATTGATAATATTGTAACAATATTATAAAGAAGTTATAACAAAGATTCTAAATACAAAGTAAATCAGAATCCTTGGACAGCTGTCTAATATGCTTAAATCTAGCAAATACTGGAGCTTTGGAGGAAAGTTTAAGTACCGCTTTTAGCTTCCATTGGAACAGACTTTATGTGAAGTATCATATTAACATGGTACCTGCATCAGGGGAATTATAAATTAAGGAGATGTAGAATTTTTAATTTTACTTACTGCAGTCTTCCTTTAAATGCAATCACATAACAACATGGATTTCTAACGTAGAAGTTTTGACTTGTCTAAAACTCTTATCACTAAGCAATAGGTGACAGCTTGCTACTATTATTTCACTTATGCATTTTGACAGATGGCACTGCAGAGTGTAATGCTCTTTTAGACTTCTCTATCAGTCTAATGGAGGTAACTGGAGGTTCTTTCAACTCTTCTCTTGGCACAAGAAGTATGTCAGTCATAAATTATCTTCTTTGTAATCATTAAGCATTTTAAACAAAACACAAGTTCAGCTGAGCTGTCTTCAGTATACTTACTTTGTAAATTAAGAGGTTTTTAAATTAATATTTTCAATTACTATTTTTTTAAATGCTGTATTTGCTCAGCCCAAAAATGAATCTTAGCTTTCTACAACTGCATCTTCTTGTAAGTGAACAAATAATCATAGTTAAGCACAATTCAGTAGATTAAGAAAAAGATATTCTATTAAAAGCACATTCCTGAATAGTTTTCAGCCCATTAGTGTGTGTGTGTGTGTGTGTGTGTGTATACACACACACACACATATATTTTGAGTGCTCCATGTTGAGAGCTTGAGCTACTCATTTCAGTCTCCTGTATTACAGACTCTGTAAGGTGAAGGCACCTCTGCTGCAGAATATCTATGAACTTGTTTGACCTTCCTCCACCATAAGGTGTGAAATGAGTGAAATTTTCATCAGTCGTCTTTAGGAGAAACAGTCCTTAGAGAAGCTTCTGGGAAGAACCCTTAATTGACCTTGTGGGGGCCACATTGATTTTCTCCACGTGCATCTTCATTTCTGATAAATTATAAAGCCATTAATTTGCTGAGGAAATGGCAGGGCCAGCCTGCGGCACAGATGTGACCAAAGCCGTCCTAGCACACAGTACACAAAAGAGTGCCAAGAAGCTGGGGGAAAATCAGAAAGCCTAGATTGTTATGGTTAGCTTCACATTCCCTTGGGAACTGTTTTAGTTGCTTCTGTTTACAGATCTAAAAGGTAATGATGTTTCCAGGATAAATAGGCCGCCTTATAGGGTAAGTGGCTGCTTATTGATCTGCTAACCCACATTTATTGATTTGTTAGCCCCAAATACAGTTTCATTCTCTGAGGAGTTAACTGTGTAAATCAGACCAAGACAACTTTGTTTTGGTTTTTTGTTTTTTTGAACTCCAGAAGGTTGTTTGGTTTTTTGTTTTTTTTAAAAATAGAAATTTAGCTTTTTTTATAAAGCTAGTGATTGAGGCAAAGCAGTCATAGAATTAGGGAGAGTAACTCAAGACTTTGAATTATATTGACATTAAAGAAAAAGGTAAAACGTATTGCTTGCATGAAACACTGCTGAGAATGATAAATCGCCTTGGATTGTTAGCTTTATTTGGTGAATTGGAATTGCAAAAGGAAAAAAAGGAAGAAAAAAAAGCCTGGTGATAAGTTTTTTGCAGCACATGCTTTGTGCATTTGTTTCCTTAGCAACAAGTGAACATACATATGGTACACAAATCTTAAACCTGAAAAATTCCTCATAGCAACACCAAGAAAGAGCTGATATAGCTTATATATCCTCACATATCCTATTAAGTTATTTTACAAATAATTACAATGCTGGGAAGCTACAAATGGACTTAATAGTTTGTTTCACTGTCTCAGTTACTATATGGAACATTTCTTAAAGGAGCATTTTGGTAGCCCAGTATAGTCGGAATCAGATTTTATTCTCAAACAAAAGCATTTTCCTTGACTAATTCAATCCTACATGCAGGAAGGTTTGTCACCCAATCACTTGAAAAAGGCCAAGCTCATGTTCTTTTACACCCGGTACCCAAGTTCCAACATGCTGAAAACCTACTTCTCAGATGTAAAGGTAGGAAAAAAAAACTATTTCCCCCTTTATTGCATGTTTACATATTTGCAGTGAATACATATACATAGATACATATATCACTTCACTGTATTAAAGATTAATAATTATCAATTCTGGCTAGACTAATGGTGCAGACAATGGATATTTATGTGTTCTTTCTACTAATTT
>NC_081824.1:188565932-188583432 GCF_030867095.1 Alligator mississippiensis | reverse complement strand
CCCCCTTTCTTAGGAGCTTAGAAACGTGAGTTTTAAAAATGGTAGAAGAAAAGGGAGAAAAGAATGCTTTCTTTGGGGGTGGGGAGAGGAATATGTCAATGCTCTTACCCTTCTCATTGTTTAAATTTAACAGTTCAACAGATGCATTACCTCTCAGCTCATCAAGTGGTTCAGCAATTTCCGTGAGTTTTACTACATTCAGATGGAGAAGTATGCAAGGCAAGCCATCAATGATGGGGTCACAAGTACTGAAGAGCTGTCTATAACCAGAGACTGTGAGCTATACAGGGCTCTGAACATGCACTACAATAAAGCAAATGATTTTGAGGTAGGCATGAATCTTTATTTACTTTTTTACATATAATTTAGATGATTGATTTTCTTATAAGTACTATATATTTTTTCTCATATCATGGTAAAGGGTACCATTCCACATCTAAAAATAAAGCCAGCAAGTCTCTTTGGTTCCATTAGTTCAGTCCATCAGTCTAGCCAGAACCTGCCAAAAGAGTAAGCTTTCGTTTCATTTCTGAAAAGCTTCTAAGCTTCAACTTCTTGAAGTTTCCTTTAGGGGGACTGTAGTGAAAGAAGTGATCATCACATCCTTTTTTAAAAGCCTCATAACAATGTGACCAAATTATGAAAAAGTCACTCTCTCTGTCATTTTCTCTGATTTAGAGAACTGAAATGCATTTGTGTTGTTAAACATCTGTATACAGTGATTGTTAGAAGTAAATGGTCTCTGTTTTCTGTTGTAATGGGTTTGTGGCTTTGATTAAGATTTTTGTTTACAGGCCAACTTGGTAGCTCAGCAGACTATTATTATCATTAACATGCTGACCCTCTGCAATACCACTGTAGTGTATTTCTCAGTGATGCTGACGGCGTTTTACATTGTTGAGGTAGTCAGATATAATGATGTGTTCGGAAGGGCTATAAGAAAGGGTATTCTGGGCATTCCTTTCCTTGGTGAAGTAGAATGGCAACACACTCTTTCTTTCTGTCTTTTCTTTTTTGCCTGGACCTTTTGCTTTGTGCAGTGCAACCCAACAACACAGTGGGCCCAATTTAATATTCAAAGAGGTGTTTCTTTGGATCCATAGTTGGCCAAAAATCTATCTTGGTCATTTTTCTTGCCATCTATTGCCATAATATAAGCACTAAGTTTTGCAAGTAATACAAAGAGGTCCCTAACCAAAGTCTTTCTTGAGCCTTTTCCCATCCATTGTGTGTGTGGGAGCGGGGGAGGGAAGTGGAAGGAAAGAGATTACACATGAAAGACTGGAGAAGAGAACGTACCTTGGAAGATTTAGCAAAGGTTATATATGAAACAGACATCTGGTTATTTTATTTGTATTCTAGTAGCATTTAGAAGCCGCCGCTATTCAATGTCATGCTCATAACAAAAACAGTATTTGCCCCTCAAAATGCACAATCAAATAACAAAAATCATAGGAAAGGAAAAGCACATGGGAGCAGTGAGATGAAGGGTCACTAAGTTTCTTCTGATAATATTTGTACAATTTCTCAAACTTTTATTATCATGCTGGAGAACACAGCAAGTTGTATTGTTTTACAATAGCTTAGTTTCAACTTTCTGAAATTCTCAAGTTTTGGCACAAAATTAATGTAAATGAGTTGCTTTAATGAACACAAACAACTTTTTTGAGAAATGTAGAGCAAGATAAAATATTTTCAGGTAGTTTTGAATATGTATATCATCAATGTAGCACCATCAATTTTTGATGCTGCAGACTTCTAGTGATTAAAATCTCTTGTTTTAAAGTCTAGATCTCAGGAAAGGGACTTCATAATTAAGCAGGAGATGGCTTGAGAGTCTTTTCATATGTTCCTTTCCCAAAACATAGAAGGAAAACCTGTTATGTATGTTTTGCAGCTTGTTTTTCACAAAATCTTTCTTCCTGGTGTATCTCCAACAGATTAAAAGATAGTAGTATATAGTCTACTAAGGATTTCCTACATCCTGATTTCTTGACTTAAGATCTTGTTTGTCACACTGAAGACCAAGCTATAAGCAGATAATTAAACTGTAAGGTACAGTTTTTAGTGTAGTCATATAACCTTACCTGATAAATGTCCACCCTCTCCTTATTAGCTGGAAAGCAAAAATGTCAAGTACTGTAATGTTGAAATCAGATCCAGAGGGATTTAGCAAACTGAGCATTTGCCATATTTAGCATCATCAAAGTTCCTTCCTCTCATACTTCAGTGCTGCTTTGCTGATCTTCCAATGTGATTAAGGTCTGATGTGCTGTTTCGCTTAAATCACCTATACTGCTTTACCTAAACCCTGCTCCTTTATCTGCCAGTGAGTGAAATTCATGCACATACTTCAATACCCTTAAATTGACTATTAGGAAGGAGTGATAAAGCTAAAATGTAAATTTGGTCCATTGCAGGCTGTGCCACAGATTTGCTCAGGAAACTCTGATACTACATATCTTTCATAGTGTGGTGGAACTGATACCTTTTAGCAAAGTCAAGTAAGATGCTTAACAAGCTCCTCGTCCTATCATTTAAGCTTTGCCATTGTAGCCTTGTGGCTCAGAGCCAGAGACAAATACACCTCTAGCAGAATATGACTTTTTGGTACATGATTTTGTTTCTGTATTTCTGTTTTGTCCTGTAAGGGCAGTTGAAACAGAATCTGCATTAAGTATAGCTGTGTGGAAAAATTCAGTCGTAGAGAAAAGTAATAAAATGATTTCTTCAGTAAAGGTGGGAAAATTCATATTTGTTTTACTTAGGACTGTTTTGTTGCTTTCTTCCGCTCTTTCCCCTACAAATGAAAAGCATTTTATCCTTGTTCTTTAAAACACAACGTCCCTGTCACAGGTTCTGTCCTAGAAGAACAGAAAGAGATAACAGCTTGCTGGGCAACTTGATATCTACCTTATAGATGGTATTTCCATAGCATTTGAGTAGTAGGTGTAATAAATAAAATACATATACAGTTATCTGTAGTAATTTTTCTAGCATATTTAAAAACAAAATCACATACCTCCCCATCATATTTAGTACCTCTAAGTTCACCAAAGCTCAGTGTTACAAGCACAGCGGGGCGTTCTCAGGCGAGGGAAGTTACAAAATCATTCATTAAAAAAAAAAAAAAGAAGTATGATTTGATTCAAAATAGGCCAAAGAAGTTAGCCACTCTGTGGCTCACACTCCTGTTTCTTTCATATTCACTCGTGTAATTTTTTAATTATCATTATTCCCATGAACGGGAGATATTATAGCCTCCCTAGGGCTCTGCATTCTCATTCCCTTTGGGAGCTATGAGACTCTTTCCCAAGTCTGAAATCTCAGTAGATTCACTCTTTGCTTTAGATATTCTGGTTGCTACTCTTCCACCTACTTATCTCTTCAACACTCCTGTGCTTTTTGAACAAACAAACAAGAAAGCAAGCTATTGCATTAAATGTTTTTGCCTGTTGTTTCACAGAAATTCACCCAGCTTCACAGGCTGAGCTATCCTGATTGACCACAGTGGTGAAGCATTTGCTAAGCTTTTATTATTTTCACAAAAGCACTATATGAAATCTGAAAGGAACACAATTTAAGAGGTTTACATTATGTTACATGGAAAAAAGTTGTGTAGGTGGGGAAAACCCTAATTAAGACCAGGATCATGGGGAAGTCTTAGCCATTGGTTACCATAAGACACTGCAAGTTAATCCCACTGAACTTAATGGGAGTGTGTAAAAAAATTGAAATAATATAACATAAATGTATGCATTACCTGAACAATTCAGAGAGAAGCCAGTAGCCAATTTTTTCAAAAGTGACTAGTGATTTTTGGGTGCTTCCATTTATGGGTGCCTACCTGGATGCACATTAAATGGGTTATGTCTTCAGAA
The DNA here is from genome assembly GCF_030867095.1 of Alligator mississippiensis. Classification (NCBI taxonomy): domain Eukaryota; kingdom Metazoa; phylum Chordata; order Crocodylia; family Alligatoridae; genus Alligator; species Alligator mississippiensis. The sequence goes on along the minus strand of NC_081824.1, from coordinate 188,579,551 downwards.
AGTGCTGACTGTCCATACTGACAATAAAGTCTGTTTAAAATGTCTCCCACAGAAGACCTCAAAATTAAGACAACCTCATTTTGACTTTGAAAATGGTGGCAAGTAATATTCTCATTTTAGGAGTTTATATTCTTCACTAGCTGCTCAAGATGACTTTTCTTGAACTCACAACTGCTGTGCATCAAAAAATAAATAAAAACCCTAGTTCCTGATTTTTTTTTAAATTTTATTTATACTAAGACCACTTCACAGTTCTCTTGCAGTATATAGGGGCTGTATAGTAGGATTTACATCTGCTTTAAAGCCTCTTAACCCAACTAGCACAGCAGGAGTATAGAGTGCTCTGAAGATAAATCAGGTCCTTAATTCACAAACTTCTGGCTTGCACTTTTGCATGTTTCATCTATGCAAAATGCTCCCTAGGAACAGCCTGTACATTTCTAATGAGTTTAAAGAAGCAAGTGACAACAGACTTTACCTGTTGTTTTACCTCTTACTTCCATTCTCTTTTAAACCTCCTTTCAATTCCTTTACTCTTTCTAGCACAGCATGATTTTTTCAAAACATTCTTAAAGAAAAATTCAGAGGATTTATTTCTGCAGCAAAGCAATATAAAACTTATTATGCAATTTGAGAACAGCACACGAAGTCAGAAACACTTATTACCATCCATCCTTTTAAAGAAAAATTGGAGTGTGTACTGAGGAGGTTTTCTTCCTCGAGTTGCCTTAGAGATACTAACCTCCTGAAGTATTTCACTAATGCTCTTTGACTTTTTGTTAAAACCATCAAAAAAGAAAGAAAAAAACCAAGCCTCGAGATTCTTTTTAATACATTATTATACTTTTCTTATGAATTTCACAAGAGATTAAATTAACTCATAAATGAAGTTACAAAACTCATGGTACCTACACAATGCACAAGCACTGCATATAGTCTTTAGTTGCTGCTCATTAATCAGTATCTTGTTTAGTTGAATTGCAGACTACGGATTGAAGGTGGTAGAGAGAAAATCACAGGCAGAAAACCCACAACTACACTTCATTTTTATATTTATCTCCCTTGGATTCAAGGTGTTCATCACTATAACGAACTTGGCACATTGATTTATGATCTATTTTTTTAATGTCATTACATTTTTAGTTCCCTTTGCCTTTTTGTCATTGGGTTACATTTAAGCACAGCAAGATCAACTTTAAACCTCCTTACTCAACAGCTTTATTAGTTATAATGTACCGTGACCTTTCTCAACATTCTTAAAGAAAAAGATACAGTGTAATGTCACTTTACTTTGCTTATTGTTCTTTGTTGAGGTGAACAAAGCATTTTCTACAGTGGCTATAGCACATAATTATACAGCTTTCAATAGCGGTGTCTTGGCACATATCAAAGTTCAGAAGAGCCTTTAGAAAAAAAAAGATGTTTTGTGGCAGCCTAGGGAGGGTCTCATCTTTCCTTCAGAAAATAGTTCAAGGCTCTTCTGTCAAGCTTCCCTACTTAGAGCTTTTTCTCCTCCTGCTTCATAAAGTTTAAAGGGGATTCAGTGGAGTTCTATGATCTATTTCCTTTGAAAGATTGTTCCTTTGCACAGAGAAGTCCTTTGACTTCAAGAGTTCACAGATTCATGTCTTTAGGTATCATATGTCTGACCTTATCAGTTACTCTATTTAATGTAGGAGAAAAAGTCTCAACTCTTTGTGTTTGTCTGTTTTGCCTCTGTGAAATGATTTGGTGAAAAGACCATCCTTTTTAACACACCACTGAGAGGCCGTTTCTGACTGTAACCTACCCTGTGGCTCTTCTAAAAAAAATTGTCCTTGTGTTTTGTGTATGGATGATTTCACAGTGAGAATAGAATTATACAAGGACAGACACATAAAAAAAATCTTTTGCTCTTTTTTCCCTAAATGATCTATTGGCTATTTTGGTGGCTGCTACTCTGGTTCCCCAACAGGCACAACCATTTAACAAACACAGAGATAGCGGCTGGAGTGCTGGGCCAGCAGTAGGTTTTCCCTTGCTTCGACCTACCCCAAAGGCCTTCATAATTAATTGTCCTTCAGAGATGAGGAAAGTTCAGAGACAGTGTGTGTAGTGATGTCTATTGTCTGACATTCAGTTCTCCTTCCCTCAGCTCTTTTTCTTCATTCCACAAAGGGTTATCAATAGGAGCAGAGAGCAAGCTCTCTTCTAACAGCTGCTGGTGGTGGTTGTAGCTTTCTGTGGAACATATCTTTGTATTCAGCCATGTATGGATTAAATGGCTGAAAAAGTTCTAACAGTCTTTTCAGACTGGCATGTTTATTTCATCTAAATTGCACAGGGCTGCTTAGCTAATTTAAAACATAGTTTTAACTTGAATGAAAGATTTTTAAATTATTTTGAATTATGGCAAACTGGTGAAATTTTGGGAAGCAAATGAAAAATTTGCTCCTTCTGTCAGCTTTAATCAAGCCCCCCAAACAAGCATTGATTTCTGAGAGGAGAGAAGGGGACTGTGTATCAGTGTAAGGCTTTAGCAGAAACAAACACTGGGCCCATTTAAAACACTACCACAATGCTTATAACGTCGAAGTGCAAAGAAACTGGAGTTTACTAAACAGATTATTAATACTGTTGCACCTTCTGTGATTAATTTAGAATCCTCTGTGGCATAATTATTAAACTTCATATACAAGAGAGCAAAATTATATATACACGAGTCCTTGTTTTCCCTGATGATAAACTAAACAAAGATATGGTACACTTAGCAGATATGTAAAAATGATAGTTAAATTAAGGCTGTCTGTTAACAATCATGATGTTACTGTTCCAATTAATAGGGTGAAGCCAAAAGACACAAATACAATCATTCTTCTGCTGAACAATTTAGCTAGCAAATTAGGATGATATACATTTTTTTTAGCTTAAAAAAATACCCAAACCCCTGTACCAATGTTCTGCATAAAGACCTGACTATATAAATCAAAGGAATGACCTAATAAAAATATTCTGAAGCTCTATGAACTTCCTTCATGTTCAGGAGACCTGCTGAACAACCAAGATCAATTATTGTACTGATTAAGTTATTAGGCAAGTCGTTTTGCAACAGGTTTCCTGTATTTAAGAAGAAATTGCATATAAAGTCGGCACATCTCATATAGTAATGCAAAAAGGTCATAAAAAATTAAAGTTATTCTTATGAATCTTTCATTAGAAGCAATGAAAAGGGACACTGATAAAGCCAAGTGCTTTGTTCTTCTCAGCTACTCTTCTAGGGCCTGATCCTGCAATCAGCTATACACTTGAGGATCTTTACTCACAGGGGAAGCTGCATTGAATACTTGAGTATTCTACTGTCCCGAGTAATCGAGTGTGAGATTGGGCCCATGGGTTGCTTATCAGTGTTGCTTCCCTTTAACAAACAGATGTTCCATTTAAAAATTGACAAAAGTCCGGTTAAAAAAACTCACAAAGCCAGACAGCCGTACTAAGACAAACACCTACCTTACACAGAAAGAGCTGTTGTGAGGTGATTTAAGGCTAGTCCAAGCTTTTCAGCTTACTCCCCACTGCGAATAACATGTTAAGTACCAAGTTGCCCCAAGCCTCATTTTATTACAGATTGATAAAGAGTAGCCATGTCTTTTAACATGTAAAATATTTTGCTTTTTCCCCTCCCTAGTTCATAGAGAATAGTAAACCAAAAATATCCTTGTTGGAGCTTTTCATTTCACTTTGGGAGAATTCTTAGTTATAGCTGAAGGAGTTTTAACATTATTTACTGATACTTTTCCTTTTTGTCTTCAGTCCCTCCCACCCCCTTCCCAACACACACACACACATACAAAACAAAACTTGGCAAACTCTTCAGACTCCTAATGCCATTTCATTTTGCATTCAATAAGGGGTAGGGGGAATTGAAACATCAACTGGAGGTTGAGAAAAGCACCAATTTATAGCGTGTTTGTCTTGCACAATTCAAGATTTCTTTTGCTAGCTGCACACATTATACCCCACATCTCCATACTCTCTTGGGTGGTGGCAGTAGTGAGGAATGGCTATTTCTTCCCGTGTGTGTACTATAGGCCTCTAAAGACTCTTATTTATTCTCTCCCATGTCACCTTGTGTACAGTCTGGTCTGTGACACTGATGGTGATTATGTCATTATTTTGCTCTGGGGGCTTTGGCACATCTGCAGAGCTGATGCACATCTTCTTTGTTACGCTGGCATACGTCCCATATCGCAAATGCTTCATTAGCCTTACTGCCTGCCTCCTTGCCAGACAAGAATGCCCAAATCCAAGCTTCTTTTTGCTCTGTTCTTTTGTGTCTATGATGAGCCTTTATTCATCTTCCTGGTTCTTCCGTGCTTTCTGTTTTTCTATGTAAAACTGATTTCCAGATGTCCTTATTTCTCCCAAATCATCCTAGATACGCAGCAAAAAACAAGGTGAGGCTTAACCCTTTTTCATCAAATCTTGTCTCTCACAACCTTGCTTTTTCATTTATCCCTGCAAATAGAGAGCTACTTAAACTAGGCAGTCACAGTGACTAGGATATTCAAAAACTTGCATTTTGAAAAAAAGAAATCTATGGATTAATTGCTTTATAGGTCTAGATTTACTTTTCCCACTACTTTTTTGATACTGCATATTGCCTGATTTTATTCAGAACTTTCTGAAAGCAGGATTGAATTGTAAACGAAAAAAAAATCCTTTCAATCATTGTGTAACTGCATGAGGATTCTTGAATACATAGTGTGCTCCTACCACATTATAATATTAAAGCACTTGGAATGTTCTACATTTTGTGTTTACAGAAAGTGAGAAAAACATTTTATTTCCTAAAATGTATATGAAGTGTATATAAAACATTCTAGCAGAAGGGCTAGTGATATTTCTAATCCAGGGCAGTGCAGGGAGAGGGGGGTCAGAGGAGGAGGGTAGTTACTCAGTTATAAATACTTATTCAGGGAAGGAAGGGTAACTGAATATTATAAAACTGAAATTTGGAGCCAGATCCTTAGCTGATGCAAGTTGGCCCCCATGTCAGTGATTTTTTACTAGCTGAAGAGCTGAACATGCCTTGTATAAGCCCAGAGTGGTTTGATTGGGGGTTTTTTTTAATTACGATTTGTAAAATACTCTGGCAATCCTGAATTAAATATAAATTAAATATAGGCCTGGATTTGGAGTCTCTTACCTGTTGTTTGATGATGTGTTTTATAATCCCTCCCACAAAAAAAAAATAACATTCCTGGTGCAATATTTTAACTGAGATGCATGAAGTTATAACTTCATAAACTTCTTTGATTGTTAGAACTTATGTGACTGACATCACCCTCCCCATTCTGCCATGCAAGGCTTTGAATGATTTTCCCCAAGTGGATCATATTTCAAGGTGTCTTCCCCATCTTTTGAATGGCACAGTGGTATATTTGAAAGATAACAACTAATCCCATGCAGAAATTAACTGCCATAACGTTTCAAAATTATGAGAGTTTACAACATTGCTGTAAACTCTGTTAACAGAACTCTGACACTTTTGTTGTCTTCCCCTGTTCCGTTAACAAGTAGATAGATGCCACATACATAATTGGGGTGTAAAGTGATAGCATTGTAGGTTTATCTGTACTTCACTGTTGTGTGATCATAGGTTGAAATTATGAAGGGAATTTATTTCAAATATAAATGGGCACAATGATGTCTATTTATCAGGTCACCACAAGTCTCTAGGTCCAGTATTATTAGGCCAGGGGGAAACTGCTGGGTAAAACTGTTTGTAAAGCATGGGCGACCGGTGCCTCCTAATACTGGGGGGGCACCAGTGGCTGATCGCCACTGGCGGCAACCCAGAAGTGCTGCTGGCACTTCTCTCGGGATGCACGTGCACCCACGGGCACCCCCTATGCGTCACCAATGTTGTAAAGGACATCCATGAATATCCCAGGCAGTTGGCCACTATATGATATAATAGTCTTAAAACTATGTAGTCAAGAAGCCATATCACATTGATACAATAAACATTGTCACATTAAGCGGAAAGATTAAGAAAAGCAATACAAAGCTTACTTAGCAACTAGAGTCTTTAGCTGGAGTACCAGATCTGCTGAGATACTGACATGGACCCTGTAACTAGAGAGTACTTGAGGACCTGTCAAACATTTAATAATAGAAAGAACAATATATGTTTTTCTTCCCAGGCTATATGAGAAGAATTCTATCAATGGGTGTGAGAGAGGCAGAGGAACAGTGGAAAGAGCTTACTGAGGGAAAACAACATTAAAGAGATGATTCTTCAGTTCTGAAGCCCATGGTTATTCTTATCTGTTGTAGCAGTAAGTTTCATAACCTGGGCCTAACTCATTTAAAAAAGGTTCACTTCCTGAACTCCCCCTATGGGTTGACAGAGATGTCATGAGAAAGTATGGTCTCTCAGGTAGGTAGGAAGTGATATTCACTGATGGAGGTACATATCCAAGGTGTGATCTGGAAGTGTTTTCTGTATTTAATAAAAAGCCAGTATAGAGAGTAAAGGCCCAGGGTGGCATGCTCAAGGTGATATTTATTAGTAAGCAAACCTCTGCATTGCCTAGGGCTTTCAGAAGAATGATGGCATAAGCATATGAATAATTTTAAAGCAGTAGGCCTTAACTGTATTAAATTTAATATCAGATATCCCTTCCTTTTAATATCAAAAGGGCTTTCTGATAGTAATGCCTTTAACTACCAGGCATTAGTTGACAGGTGGGAGGTCAAATGGCTCTTGCTACTCAAATTTCCTGTTCAGCCCTTACCATATCCTTCTACTGTCTCCCACAAGGGGGAATGTAGAGATAGATGAGAGGGGCTCAGTCTTTCAAGACTTAAGCCCACCTGTCACTTCACAGTCCGACTGAGCTCAACCATCTCTCCTGACTCTGGTGCTAGGATTTATCTGGGAGGCTGGACTTTTGAAGCTTCTTATGTATACTAGATACCAGACACAAGTTGCAATGTTTTTACTCCCTCCTCTGTTATTTATTAATTTTCAAATATCCTCTTTTAGCTTTTGTGCTGGAAGGGAGCACACTGCCAGTTTTGCTTGCAGGGAGAAAATTACTTCCACAGGCCCTGGAAATGCAGCTTTTGTAATTACACCACCTCCAGGGCAGTGTGAGTAGGGCAGCTTGCACAGCTAAAATGGATGCTGTGTGTCTTAGAATGCTTAAACATGCAGGGAAAATAATAGTTAGATATGGGGGACTGTCTGGAATAAGTCAGCTTTTTCATCTCCTTCCCTTTCCCCAGTTGATTACTTGGTGGGATGGGGAGACAGATCTGCTTCACTGTCCCAGCCCAGACAGAGGGATGAATACAACATTCATTTTGGGAAGGAAAAGAGGAGTGTGGGGGAAGGAGGGCCTTCATGCAGACAGGACTCCAAAAAGTGGTCATTCTCCTGCCAGTCTAATTAAACACCATCTCCTCCAATTCCTTCCCATACGCTGAGATGGGCAGGGGCATTTCTACCAGTTGGAGCTTTTCCAGTCCTAGATTTTAATTCCTTGATAGACCAAATAAGAGAGATGACAGACATTTTCTCCTGGCCACTGGAAGCAATATCTATAATAAGGTTTTGTGTGTTGTATTCAGGTAGATATAAACCTTTTTTCACTGCTTGGTTATTTCACCTAATGGGTTAAAGTTCCATTCACAGGACCAAGTTTTGGTCCCTGCAAACAGGTGCACATATTGTACATGCTGCAAAAACACTTTCATGGTGTGCTCATATTCTAATGACCAGCTCTCATCATTCACAGTTCCCTTGTGCCTGGAAGTAATTTATGTAGAGGCTTGCTATTGGTGAAAGAGGTGCATGTTCAGCAGTAGCCATGCCATGCTTCCTGACCTTTCTGTCCCAACACTGAGATGTACTCTCTTACTCCTAGAATCAACAGCTCTGCAGTTCTTCTAAGGGAGCTGGAATTGGGTGGTCAGCCTTTGATTTGGACTTCTAGGGTGTGGTTACCTGTGTGCAGCATGGTATATAATGTAGCCTGCAGTTAAGAGGCAGGCATCTACTCCCATTTCATGTGTGTGTATTTATGCATGTATGTATGTGTATATGTGTATACACACACACACACACATATATACACATATACACACACACACACACACACACACATATATATATATGAAACCATTAAACTACAAAATATAGGAACTATATTAAACTGTAGGAATCCATTAGTGATTTTGCTATACAATAACTGCCATTGACAATGCAGTGAATCTGGAGATATTAGAGTTTTCCTTATAAATTCCTGCTCCTCATGCAGTTCTAATCCAGTAATAGGACAAAAAAAATCTCCTGAATAAAACTTGTCATCTGAAAATTAAATGATTTTTAAGAGGAAGCTGAATTTCAAGCCACATGATTTCATTGTGAACTAAAATCCCTTTTGTACAATTATAGTTCTGTTGTGATGATAATAACATTGATGGTATAAAACAATGGTGCAGTTGCATTTTAGTGGTAGGTAAAGTAAACCTATGTGTCATGAGTTTTCCATGTAGGATTGGTGTAAGGGGCTCACAATATTTGGGTCCCAGATCTCAGAAGAGTCCTAGTTAGAAAAAAAGGTGTAGAATTAATGCTCTGTCCATCCATCCACTAATCCAAGATGCATGAAATGTACCTATCACTTTAATATCTGTGCACTGTGCATACTGTATCCCTCTATGGAGCTTGTAAAGTACTTTGGAATCCTTCTATGTGAAAAAGCTTCATTTAAATGTAAGTGATTAAATCTAATGTAATGGGCAGTATCCATTTTCACTGCACCACCACTTTTGCTTCCCTGATGTTATCACCCCCTCTGTCAATTCCTTTCCCTAAGATAGAAAGGCTGTTCTTTCCCCTGCTTCTTAGCTATGATGGGAGAGAAAGGATTAATAGCACTGCAGCACAGGGTGAGTGCCCCAGCACCTTTACCAGAAGAGAGAGGCTTGATCTTTGCTTTGGTCAAACACCTTTTAATTATGTTTTGAAAAATATTTTAGCTGCATATACTAAGGGTTTGTTTGGCATTTTGCTTGTAGTTTGCAGGGGGGAGGGTGAAAGAACTATATTCAGCAGAAGTAAAAAAACCCAAAAAATAAAACCTCAAGTGTTTCCGTAATTTTTCTTTTCCAAACCCGTGCAACCTTGGCAGAAGCAGGGCTAGCACTCCTCACCTCTTGGTAACAGCAGCTGGTGCACTAATCACTAGCATTAGCACCACATTGCTAATTCTGCCCCTCCAGCTCAGCTGAAGTGCTAGAGCCCTTGTGATGCCAACGTGAGGATCACCATGGTGGGGTGGCTGACCACACTGAAATCACTGTGATGCTAGCTTTGAATTAATATTCCATGAGGTGAAGGATGAATTAGGTACTTCTGTGGAAAAGTCCTGGGTGGCCAGTGTTTTTTTTTTTACTACTAGCACTGACTATTAGGGAGCCCCTCAGCACTAGCATTATGGGAGCACTGTGGTTCCAGTCCATCCTTTTTCTTTTTGGACACTAATAAGTCAATGCATTTCCAAACTGTAGGGATGTACTGCAGGGATGTACAGTAACACTTATGTCGAAAGTGCTGCAGGAGCCAATTTGAGGGAGACAAAGAGACTGAACTCAGTGGTGTTGTATGATACCCTTTTCCTTCTCCCCTGAAGTTCCTGAGGTTTGCATGTGCATATCAGGGTGCAAAGCTGCACCCTGCTCTATGAAAAGGCGACGCCTGGGGAAAGTTGTATGTTCTGAAATATCCAGTAGTTTAAATATTTTTAATTTGTATTTTTTAAATAAAAGCATCCTTTCCAACTCTCTCCCTCTCCTCATAAGTGATAATGGAAGAGGCATTAGCCTTTCCATTGTCCATGCCAGCCTATTTTTTTTCTAAGAGATGTCCAGAATGTTCAGCCAATTGAGTGATCTAATTAGCTAAAATTGTTAATTTCCTTTACCTTATAAAGCACCTAACACAGAAACTGTTAAATAATGTTAAGTGTCGGACTTAAACTGAGAACATTGGGCCATATGCTGCCCTGGCTTTCGCGCCAAAAAGTATAGCAACTTACTCCAAAACCTGCCTCCAAATTCTGTGCATAAGCCAAAGCCTCCTGCTTGGTATGCTGCCACACCAACTCGCAGCACAAAGACGGTCCCACGCAGCAGTTCACCATGCTTCAGAAAAAAATTGGGTTGAGGGATGTTCGGACGAAATGTAGGAGGAGTCAGGGCAAAAGCTAAGCACTGCACATGCTGCCCTGGCAAACGAAGGGAACTGACTGCAAGGTTGTACTGCTGCAAGCAGCATTAATTTGCAAGTGACACAAATCTATACTTCACAGCTATGAATTATGCAAGAGTGACCAGCTCCTGTCCCTGAAACTGAAGGGGGCATACTCTGTCACTGTTCATTCAGAAAGGTGGGATCAGTCACCTCCATACCACCACTCAGCAGCTCCCACTAAAGGTTCCCTCTGCAAGTCCAGCTATGCACATGGACTGAGCTTGTGCTGAGGATACAATGAAGCTACAAATACTTCAGTAAGGCGAACCTGTTTTCATTCAGAAACTTCTGCAAAAGGCCAAGTATTCTGGTTCACAGTTATTAGTACTGGCCCATATACAGGGATACAAAAAAAACCCCACCCCTGCCTCAGAGAGCTTGCAGCTTTAGTATGGGGTGAAAGACAACAGGGAGGCAAACCAGGTGAGTGAAGAAAGGGCATTGTATAAGCAACACACTTATGTTTATCTGGTATAACAAATACAAGTATCAGCATCCCAGGGAGATCTGGAGGATGAACAGTCAAGCAGGCACCAGGCACCATTTCCAAATGGAGGTGCTTTTGCAGGTTTCATCTACAAACATAAGGGCTCTAAAGACTCTAGTAGTCTGTGGCTGCTCACTGCAAACTGAAGTGTGTAGTCTTGTCTGCTGTGTAGTGCTGGGGGGTGAGGCAGTGGGATGGGTAGCACTGTGTAAGAGTTTGCTTTCCATCCCCAAGTGGCATACCATTTCTCCAGGGATACACATTAAGAATGCCACTTACCCTACAACCTCTTTTGTTCAGGTTCCCTTCCTCTGCAAGAGGAAGCTTGAGGAGCCCGGTTGAATGGCCTGCATGGAGTCTTCTAAGTACTTTTCTTCCTCTCTGTGTTTTCATCCAAGGCAGGAAGGGAGTGTTGTGGCACTACATCACACCCTTTACTCACTGCTGCTGTCTATTTAAGTCAGATCCTCACCCTTACTTCACTGTAGAGACTTTTGTGTGTGCCTCATTTTTATTATGTTTCCTCAGAGGGGCAATTTCCACTGAATCATCTTCTGTTGCTACTACACCTATGCTTGTAGAGATTGATATGTGGACACTTAAAAAGCTGTTTAACTTGGAACTATGAATACTCAGAGTGCTCCCCTGGCATCAGCTTACTCTTCATCCTGGAGAGGTTCTCTACCATTTGCCATAATAGATACTGTTTACACCTTATCTTTAGGTTAAGAGGCTCCCTGTGGAGTCCCTCACCACTGCCATTATATAGATCATCCAGCTAAAAGAGTTATCCAGCCTTCCCAGCACTGCCTTCAACCTGTTTACCTCCCATTAACATGACCTTGTACTCTGCAACGTGAGCAGCCTTCACCAGCTGAAGACCTCTGATCCCAAGTCCACTAGAGATTTTGGCTTTTCTATTTGGCAAGACGACTTGTTGCCCATCAGGTCGACATGAATAAAGATTTTTTAAATCCATAAAGTCCTCCAATTGCAAAGAAAAAAAATGCTGTCTGGATAATTCAACCTCTCCTGGCAGACTGACATCTTAAGCTGTCAGTGCTGCACTTACTGTTTTCTGCTTGCAATGAGAATTTTTTTTTTTTAAATCACCAAGAATTTACTTTATATAAAATTTGAAAGTAAAATCAATCCTGACCCAATCTTATCATTTTTAAAGTATGTTTATCCAGCTTTGTAGTAGGAACAAGCAGACTGTTTGAAGGCCACATAGTTTTCAAACCTTGGTTGCAACACGTTACCCCATTTTGAAACCGTCTTTATCTAGCCGAGAAAACTAAAATCTGTTTGACAAAGTAGCTCTCCAGCCAGTTTATCTTGCAATATGGCGTTAGCTCACAGAGCCTATTGATTTCCTTAAATTAATGTTTACAGAATGCTACTGAATTTCACTCAACGGGACATTGTTCTTTTGATGCTTTGTAAAATATGATACAGTGTGTTTTTGCCATTTGTTCTTTTGCTAAGGCTGATGAAACGTTTATTTTTTTAAAGTGTAGCCTTGAACTGTAGCTGTTTCCTACAAGTGTGTTTACTCTTGGAACATTAGTAATACAACAACACACTATCAGGCTCCAGCACAACACTTTGGCCAGACCAGAGGCAAAATCTGTAGGTACAGTATGGCTAGTCTAATCATAGAAATGGAGCTGAAGTTTAACACAGATTAGCAATAGTATGAGAAAAGGTTTCAAGCATAGCCCAGCTGTCCCTGTCTGAAGAATCTTCAGATTTGTATGTGGTACAGCCAAGCAGTTGTCTGACACTGGTGCAATATTAGAACTGTTGTATTGGTCGTAGGACTTCTAAACACGGGAACGAGATCTGAAAGGTTAAGTCTCCGATCTTTTTCCTTTGAGGTAAAACACCTTAAGGCTTCCTCCAGTTTAGCTGAAAGGCTTCCTACCTTTAATATCTGCAGAAGGTTTTAAAAAATCGGATCCCAGAACCACATTAATCTACTCTGACTGTAGCTGAGCTTTCAGCAGTTTATCAAATGGAGATCCGTATTAACTGTCATTGAAATGTTAGTGAAACTTCAGTCATGAATGATCTCCTGTTGATTTTACTAACAGTTTCTTACACCTAACTAGAATTGCTGCTGTTAATCCAACTGGGGGTGTGCATATGTGCAACAGAGCCCGATTCTGCCAACCTCCTACAGGCTGAAAAGTGCTTTGTCCCATTAAAATCCATGTGAATAGCCAGGGAGTAAAGTATTACTTCCCCTGAATAAGAACAGTGGGAGGTGCTTCAGAAATTATGACTACATTCCTTCTCCCCCCATGTACAGGACAGGTATCTGCATATCCTCTTCAGCTGGTGTAAGTTATCAACTGAAGTAAAGGTGCTTAACCCAGGGAGGATCTCTCCCCTCCTTCTTCTTGGTCCTGATGGGGGAGGAGAAGAGTTGACTCCATGTTTATTACGGAGAGTGTCTGTGGTAAAGAAAAGAAGTAGTGTTATCATGTTGCCTGTACAAAAGCTGTACTAATCCTTGTTTAACAATGTGTTTGGGAGCAGGTAACTTTTCTTTCCAATATGGAAAGTCAGTGTACATGGGAGACAAGTCACACTACTACTCATGGAAGGGGAAAGGGAGAATTTAGTATCTTGCTTCTTGTCATTTTATCTAGTAATTGCTATGTGGTGTTACTAAAGCATCTAAACTTATCCATTTAAGTCCACCCTGTCTGCAGTACAAGTCCCCAGCTTGTGCCACTGCTGTCAGGAGATATGTCTCTCCTTGATCAATATTTACTTAACAAACAGCAGGGATAGGAGAGTTTGTTTAGAGGAATCATGTGC
>NC_081824.1:187030932-187090932 GCF_030867095.1 Alligator mississippiensis | reverse complement strand
CAGTCATTTGTCCTTGAACAGATGACGGGGGATGAGCTCCCTGCTATAACTAAGGGAGGGCAGCGCTTCTTGGGAAGGCATCAGTATACAGTTAATTTCCTCATTTTGGTAGCTTCAGTCACAAATCAGAAATTTTCCTATATGCCAACAGAGGTGTGGGGTTTTTTAAAATAGAAATTCCCATCAAGCATACAAACTTGAGCCACTGGTATGTTGAAATTTGGAGGGTGAAGGAGGTTTGAATTTTACTGATGCTTTCTTCAGATCCTACCACCAAGGCCCAGACAGATTTGGACAAATTCTTCTTGATACGAGAACAATTGTGCAGGAGTCAGGGGCTTCTGCAGATTCAACTGTTTACAGAATGCAAGACATTCCAGAAACCGGACAGATCATCAAATGAAAGGTATGATGAGTTTATGGGAAGACTCCACCCTTCATCATCAAGTCACGTGGATGCTCTTTTGTCTGAAACTAATTATGAAAATGGCTGTCATCATAGCAAAGACCCATGGACTGGATGACTGGCTGATTGGGATTTTTCTGGAAGAACTAAGTTGTTTCTGACTGAAATGTGTTGAAATTTGTGGGACAAGTGCAGACCCTGGAAACCCTCATTGTGCATCTTGAACATTCAGCGAATTAAAAGCAGGCAGAATGTTTCTAAAGTACATGTGAAAATAACATAATAATGTCAAAATAATGTCAATAGCTTATAACTTAGTCAAATTTGGATTGATTTCCTTAGGCACAGCAAAAAGCACCTTCCTAACCTTAGGACTATCCCTCTGACAAATTTCACCTTTTGGGGGCTGTTCAAATCTTTAAAGCAGACTTGAAGCTATACTAAAAGTATGTTGGGCTGGCACAGAACCATCTTCAGGCACAAATAGTTGTAACCAACTTATTTACAGCCCCAATGTTCACCAAGTACAGGGGAAAATTAAGGTGATTTTGTGTACTTGGTGAAATGTTCCATTTTCAAATCGGGGGGTGGGTGAGGGTAGAGTCACATCTAACAGACTAATCCAGAGACTAATGTGACTAACTACCTACCTCTCTCTTAAACGCAGGGCATGAAATTCTGTTCTCAGTTTCTCATTATACACTCTGGGTACTTCTACTGTTTGTTAGAGAGTCACTCCAGATTTACATCTAGGTAACTGGGAGCAGAATTCAGCCACAAAACTTCATGAATTGTTTGTATTTGTCTGGCAGCAAATAGTATGACACTATACTGACCAAAACTGCAGGAACAAACATCTTTTATTAACACACGTTTAACAGGTCTTTAAATATTCATAGGAAACGTACATTATTGTTATTTGGCACTGGCAGGTTAGACCTTTAAAAATGCATGGAATTGGTTACTGCTACCATACTGATGTAAATGAAAAAATATTTTAAATAACTATTAAAATTCTCTTCAGCATCTTTCTTGCATTAAAAGCTCCTTATCTTGGTATTAAAGCATTTTATTTTCAGACACAACAGATTTTTATGGTGGTATTTGCTGACTTTCCTACCATCTTTTTTCCAATTCTCCACTACCTCAGTGCAGAAATCTGTTATAAATTAGTAATCTGTACCTGGTGTAAAGTAACTATTAACTTCAAATGTGTTATGCTGACTTCCATTACTTGCAAATCAGGCCAACAACATACACACATACATGCACGCATACATACATTATTTAATACGTATGTAGGATCTTTATATGGATATTCTATGTTTTGGTTAAACAAGAGAGACGTGTATTAGTAGTGTAAAATTTAAATATGGGCATAGGGACACATTTATATTTAATCTGGGTAAGAGATATTGGAAGTTTCTGGTATCAAAACTGCACTTTAAAGAGACAAAGGATGCTGGCTAGAAGGACTAGGAAGTAACTGTGGTTCTGGCAACAAGCTGTCAGTGTAGGTGGTTTTATAAGCAACATGTTGAAGCCTTGACAGAAATACTACTTATGCCCAATGACAGTCATTCAGTCTTTGTCAACTGAATTGAACATCCTTTCAGAGATGGCAGCCCTCTGCAATGACACCAGAAATACAGGGCCTTCTTTCACCATTTCAGAAGTGAACACTACATTAGTAAATTACAAGACAGAAGTTGTTGAATAGTGTGTGTTCCTTACCAGTATCAAAACAAATGGGGAAAAAAACCATGGAAATGAAGACCATGCTCCCTGAGGAAATGGAGTTTATAACTGCACTACAAAAATAGTACTTTTTGAGTTGAAAGATGAAAAGTAACACAACTAGTAAAAGAGGAACATGAGTCTCAAATCTTAGTCCAAGGCCAGTAGTGGCAAATCATTCTACCAATTTTTGATAATGTTTAAAATCATTCATTTTGGCCATATCACAATACTCTTATGATCAATATCTGCACATATTTCAATCAAGGTTTACAGGGATTATTCAAGTCCTATGCACTTGAGTTTGACTTCAGTGGACCATGCATTGTGTGCATGCTAATGAATGTCCACCCCCCCCCCCAAATGTACAAGTTACACATGCAGGTATGCTCAGATACTAAATTGTTTATGCATGTGGCTGCCAGATGTGCTCATGTACTCATCTGATCTCATTTACAGAAAAAATAAAACCATGTGATTGATCTGAACAATTCTATTTAACCCATACATTTTAGGTAAGGCTGAAATTATACATTACACTTAGGCCATACTAAACAGGGCTGTGCAAAGTTTCAGTAGCCTATTCGATTCAGAGAATTCGCCTGATTCGGGGACTGAATCTCTGAATCCGGATCAAATTGGGAAACCAATTAAAAGCTCTGAATCGATTTGAAGCATCCAAATTGATTAAAAAAAGATTTGAAAAAGATTCGGTGATTCGACCATGGACTAAATAGGCAGCTGACACAGTTGTCGCTATCTGGTAAGTCTGTTGGGGTGGGGGGATGGAAGGAGCAGGGTGGAGGGAGGGATTGGGGCTGGGGCTAGAACAAGCTGCCCAGCCAGGGCGGGGGGGGGGTGCGTTACTTGGGGAGGGGGGTTGGGAGGGGTGTAGGATGTGGGCGCAGCAGGGCTTTGAGTGGGGGGCTTTGCCCTGCTGCCACTTGCCCAGCCAGGGTGAAGGGGGCAAGATGCAGGCATGGCTTGCTCTGGGCAGACGGGGCAAGTGGCAGCAAGGCATAGCCCCCGCTCCTAGCTCTGCCACACACCCCCCCCTTCCATGCTGGCTGGCAAGCGGCGACACCACCCACACCCCCGTGCTGCCTGGCAAGTGACAGCAGTGCAGAGTCCCCACTCCCAGCATTGATGTGGACATGGCAGCATTGGGAGTGGGGGCTATGCCCTGCTGCTGCTTGCCCAGCCATCAAGGGGGCACGATGCAGGCACAGCTCGCTCCAGGCGGAAGGGGGGAAATGGCAGCAGGGCATAGCCCCTGCTCCCAGCACTGGCAGGCCCGCATCAGCACTGGAAGCAGGGGCTCTGCCCTACCGCCACTTGCCAGCTAGTGTGGGGGGCTGGCTGGCAAGCTGCAGCAAATAATTATCTACAGTGAATTATATGCTCAAGTTCAAATAAAAAAAGTCTCCAAATCATATATTAATTAAAACATGATTTTTTCTGAATTTGATACAGGGAAAGGAATGGAAATAACAATGGATCCTCAGCTGGTGAAAGCTAATGGTACACTAATTACTTATGACTCACTTTAAATACCAGATCCCCATTTTTGATCGCTTACAATTGTAAAATCAGGGATGATTACACTGAAAGCCAGTGCAGGTGAGAAGAGAATCAGGGCCAAGATGTTGGGATTTTATTCTTGTACAGGCAGTCCTCAGACACAGTTGGTTCCTGAAACGTCTGACATCAGCCAGTACAAGCATCTGCCTGCCTCTCCTCACTGAAGGGTGAACATATACCTCCCAATCCAATCCATGCAGCTGAGAGAAACCCATGTAGATAGGATCTAATCTGCCTCAGTCTTTTTGAATTTCTGTATTTAGCCAAAATGTAAGTGGGTGGGTTTACAGAACATAGAACAATTAATGGGAGAAGTGGTGGATGTGGCAAGAGATTGGAAATGGTAAAAGCCTTTTTCAAACAGAGTATTGGTTTTACTAGGGATATGGCACAGCCCCATGCAGGGAACAGCTATCTGGGTCAGTTCAGGTAGTAGAAACTGTATAGTCCTATTAGTGGAGAGCTCTGTGCAAATGAAATTATCTACTGAGAATTAGTTTGGATGGACTCTGAGTTTAAATGCCCATAGTGTTTCTAGTACCAGTGCTAGCTCGGGTATCTCTACCTAGCATTGTGCTGTGTCATGTAGAAATACTGTAAAGTCAGTACCAAAAATCCTACTCAGATGGCATCAGCCAAGTGATAACAAAACAAGTAACATTCTCATTTACACTACAAGAAGACTCTTATATGTTTTTATTATATGTTTATACTACAAGAAGACTCTACTTACTGAACTAAAGGTGGGGTTGAAAGAGAATGGAGATAGACTGTTCTCAATGGTGGCAGATGACAGAACAAGAAGCAATGGACTCAAGTTACAGCAAGGGAAGTTTAGGTTAGGTATTAGAAAGAATTTTCTCACTAGAAGTCTAGAAAAACACTGGAACCGGTTACCAGAGAGGTTGTGGAATCTCCATCCTTGGAAGTTTTTTAAGACCCAGCTAGACAAAGCCTTGGTTGGGATGATCTAGTTGGGAATGGTCCTGCTTTGAGCAGGGGGTTGGACTAGATGACCTTTTGAGGTTCCTTCCAACTATAATTTTCTATTATTCTATAATTACTGTAGCTCAGCTCTCAGGGAAAATATTCTATTACTATAAAGCTAGTAAAACTTGATACAAAAAAAGAAAAGAAATCATGTTTGGTAGCAGGTGAGCCATTAGACAAATACCCATTAATGTTCTCTCTTAATGGATGTTTAACTAAGTAGGATTGAACTGTACATTTTTAGGCCACTTACTGTCCTCTGCTGTAATCATAGGGACCCAGTCACTATATGTATTGCCATAACCATTGGATACATTCAACCTCATTTCATACACAGTGTATGGCTGAAGATCTCTGACTATGTAGCTTAGAGAAGCAGTAGGACTGGAAAGCAACCTGTAAAGAAAAGAAGTCAAAGTTATAAAGATACAAAATTCAAAAGGTGAACAAGAGGGAATAAGACTGAAGCATTAAATGTTTTACAAATGGACATGTTCCACATCTCTAAGATAATTTTACTACTCATCACTGACACTTTACAGTAAGTGTTTATTATTTGCGTACTCAAGGATTTCATCCGTAGAATGCTTAGGCCTCATCTGGAGTCGGTAACTGGGCAAGCCTGGAGCATTATTGCGAACTGGTGTAGACCAGACAACCTGAAGACTGGTTGGAGTGGCAGATGAAAGCCTTGGAGGCAGCACGCCATCTGGAGCTGTCGAAAAACATGGATGAATTAGAGCAGAGAAAACTGTGGAGAACATATGCTGGATGGAATCGAAATGCTCCATATACTGGAAAAACTGTTCCTCAGGATCAACAGCAATGTTAACATGGTCCATTTAATTTAACATTTTCATTACTGAACTACTGTACTTCTTTATGTTCTTCCTTCCAATACAATTACTATCACTGGGCTAAAAGCTCCTCCAAAACTAAAAAGAATTCAGACACAACATACTCCTTACCACCTGTTCATATATTATCTACCTCTCTTTCTGCACCTGATTCTAGCACCTTTGTGCACCTAGGAGTCAAAAGAACTACTCATAAGGAAAGGAAGAAAAGTCCCTTCTTCCTGCAACATTTTTGTCATTAAAACTCAACACAAAAATGTAATGAAACACTTATTACATATCAATCCTTGTAGATGGATTGAAATTTGAGGACCTGGATATTTCTTCCTTTTGCCCCCTCTTTTCTTTTACTTATCAGGTCCAGGATTGTAATCGCCTTTCAGAATATAAGTTAGATACTTCAGCTGGAGTAAATTATTATAACACAAAAGAAATTAAAGGAGCTATGCTGAGTAATACTTACTTAGGTAGATAGCCTCATATGTTTTTAAAGGACAAAGACCCCTGTGTATGAAGGTACAAAAGCACCCAATGCCTCTTTAGTCCTATATGAATCAATAGGACTAAATTCCTTCATCTGCAGCACTAACCTGATGGAGAAATCTCTTGTCTACAAACACATTTGACATTCATACGCATAATGTATACCATCATAGTGTATTTCTTAGAATGTTAAACAGAAATATAGTACTGTTTGTTTTGGGGTTGTTTTTTTTTTCTTTCCCTCTTTTTGGAGTATTTTTGCCATTTACTCTTGTAAATTATTTTGTCTTTGCTAATTCAGTAGTTACTGTTTGTTTCTTGCTACAATCATTAAAATAGAAGGCAGGGCAGGGTAGCTAACTCATTCAGAAAGGCACATGTTTTTGTAGGCTACAGCCTGCTTTGTTAGATACTATGAATGACAGTCAAATAGAAAATTTTTGTTTTTGCTGTTTTCTTTTGCTGCTACTGACCTCCCTGAAAGATTCTTTAGCCAGTTGGCCACCTAAGGTATTGCTGTAAGCCAAACTACAGTTCAACGCAGTGTCAGGACAGTGTGTTTAACTATAGGACCTACAACTGTTAACCAGACCTGCTGACCTGGACTGCTGAGTGAATAGTAGCTTGTAATTAAGTTTTATAATCTTTATCTCTTTGGTGTTAAATAAGGTGGCTCCCAAAGAAAAGGAAATGGACATTGTGACTCAAATGGTCCCTGAATTCTTTTTTGCTACAGTTTGTGAATTACATTCTGTTTTGTTACCATCCATTGATGTAAAGCAAGAGAAATTCCACTGAATTGAGACCTATATAAGTGGAGCCAATAATTAAATTTAGAGCTTGACTCTACAATATATCTTTTAAAACCAGAATGTGCAAAAATACTACTTATATACAATCATGAATTATTTTGACATCCATTTTAAGGTGCTTCAAAAAGGGCATCATATATGCAAATACAAAACCAAACCAAAAGGTTGTAGTAAATCAAATTAAAATACTTGCCACTAGTATAGAAAGAATCTTTAATCAGAAGATCTCAAAGTGATTTCACAAATGTTCAATAATTAAGGTACAAAACACTCCTATAAGATGCCTCATTTAAAGTTGAGCTGTATGCAAAAGTGCACCAATGGCATTATATGCATGCTGAAAAACTACACCGTTCAAAATCAGAAGCATATTAGTCCTAGCTCAAAATGCAAGGGGGAATATTCAGGTAACCAGAAACTAGCTACCTGAGCTTTAATTTGCCAAGAAAATAGTCTTTACATCACTGCATTTGAAGAAAGTGTTATGAAACTAAAACACTGCCTGCTCCAAAGACAGCGTATAGCAGTGGAGGAGTCAAAAACCTGGGTTTATGTCCTGTGATTCTTAACCAGTCACTTAACCTCTGTGTCTCTGTTTCTCTATCTGTAATATGGAGGTAATCCTCTTTGCTAAACTCTTTGAGGTCCACAAACAAAAAGCATCAAAATGAGTTCTATAAAAATATAATAATTATGATGCTGATTTTATAACCATATTCACAAGGCAGAATTTAATACCCTAGATTATCACAGCTAGGTGTTCAGGTATCTCCCACTATAAAAGTACAATGAAAAAAAAACAGTAGAAAGATTGGGCCAAACTTATCCTCTGTGAAAGCCCTTTCAATTAAGGTATGAATTTGGCTTATTAAGGTTTTCAAATCACTGTGTCAGAGTATACAGAGCACTTTCTTTGTTCAAAGGATATTCCTGTAACTTGCAAAAAATGTCATTAATGTGCACTTGTAAAAATGCAGAAAGAACACATAAGTAGACTCCACAGGAATAAAGCACTTTTGAGTCTCTGTTGGGTAATAATGAGAAAGGTGCTCTATAAATTTGGTCACACTTTGATCATTAAAGCTACAAGTGCTTCCCAAACAAACTGGTCATTGTAAATTGCATACAGAACATCTAGCGGCCAATTCAGATAGTCCTCTTAACAGAGACCTTTAATGTAATATTTCCCTCAGTTTAACCCCTTTTATCCTACCCTTTTTCCCAAGAGGCTCCTTAGTACCCAAGCAATAACTAGCCACCGGCAATAATTCCACTGCAGATTTCTCAACAGAAGGGCCATGTATCTATCATTTTGATATATTGTCTCTAAGATGCAATGTTGCTCAAAAAGCTCCCTTCAAGCTTTAATATGACCCTCAGGGGGCAACCACTCCACTTGCAACCTACTGAATCAACATCCTGTCCAGTAAATCCTAACTTAGCCTGGTAAAAAGTCATGCTTCATCTACAAAGAGTACAAGGGCTAAAAAAAATCTTTAATTACACTCCTACCTTAACTTTTATATCATGAAAACAAGTGGGGTGCATCCAGATGAGCATGCATGTGCAGTTTGCTGTGCTGCAGACCCAACTGTGGTACTGCAAACCACATGCACTGCACATGCAAGCATTTGCCACACTGCTAATTTGCCAGAGATCCCAGTGTCAAAAAAACCTGCAGCAGAAAAAAGTGGGGTGGCACGTGTGGGGACAGGGTGTGCCACCTGAAACCAGAGCCTGGCCAGCCACAGCCACACTTTGGCTGCTAGCCTGGCTCCACGTGCTCAGATTGCCTCCACTGCAGCCCCAGGAGGCTCCCAGGGCCTCAGGTAAGGCTGCTGGGGCCAGCCTAGGTGTTGGCCCGAGCCTCCTCTACCCCACCCAGGGCAAATTCCAATGCAACAGAGCATGCATGTATGGGCATTCCCTAGGGACAAGTAGCAGTGGCACAACTATATGCCGCTGTTAGTTGTCCCTGGGGAAGCACATATGCACACTTGTCTGGTCACGCCCATGGGTATGGACTTAAGTATGACAAACTACTTAAAGTGGCAACAAGACTTTGCGTGCAAGGCAATAAGGTATGGGAGGAGCATCAGAAGAGGAGTTATATTCCCAGCTTTGACACTGACTTGCTAACCAATTTTTGTAAAGAATCATAACTCCCCCATGATGTGTTTCCTCATCCAACAAAATGGATGTAATCATCTCAGAAAGCACATGGAAAGCTAAGGGTGAAAAAACACCATATATGTAGTAGGTATACTGTAAAGGCCTAATCCTATTTCACCTTCACGTGCTTAAATGGCACTTCTGTGATAGTATCAGTGCAATTTTTGGTTTTGTTTCTGTGGTTTTTAGGTTCTACTTTTACCTGCAGTGAAATAGGACCACACAAGTAACTGAACTTGCCTGAAGTAAAGCAGAGGAAGAAGCAGGCCTCCCTTCTGCTGCAGTTCTTCAACAAAAGGGGTGTGACAGGCCCCCGCCCAGCTTACCTCAGCACCGCAGCTCAGGTGGCTGCACCACAATTGGTACAGCTGGTGCTCCGTGGCTGGAAGACCCACTCTATATTGGTGTGGGGCCTAGAGGCCACGTTTTTAAAAGTGGCCTAGAGGCTGGGAGGAAGGTGAGAAGTATATGGATGCTGGAGACATTAGCTGAACACCCCTCGCCCCTGCCCCTGGAAGTAATCCAATGCTTCCCCTGCCAGCCAGTGAGCCCAGGGAAGCAGCTTCAGCCAGAAGGCAGCCAGGACAGGTGAGTGAACACACCCCAGCCAGGAGGCAGACCCAGGCACAGCTCCAGCAGCCAGCTCAAGGCCAGGTCCACAGGTCAGGAATGAGTCAACTCGACTGAGCCAGTGAGATCTGCCAGCCCACAGAGTGTCAAAAGGCCTGGAGGCAATACTACACCCTTTGACCTCGCTTACAGACAGCCTGACATGCCAGCAAGCTCACCCACAAGCTCACCTGCAAAGATTGCCCAGAGCATCAAAGGTTAGATGGGGATGGGACAGTGCAGTCCAGTGGGCCAGGTGGACACCCAACAAGGGTGAACCCTGGAGGGATGGCCCACAAAGCCCACACATCCCTGCAGTGTGGCACGCTGATGGGGGACAGCTGTGACATTCAGCCCTGAGTGAGCACAGCAGGGAACACACTGAGGCCCTGGAACACTTAGCCAACCAGCCGATCGGGAAGAACCTGAGGAAAAAGGGTCAAGCAGCCCACAGGGGAAGCAGGGTTGGGGAAGCAGACCCTGGATCCCTGGTGCTCAAGATTGAGCAGCTCAGCACAGAGACAACAGTGCCCACCAGACTAAGGTACATTAAGTTTTTGTGTCGGCATTTTTTTCCTGGAGAGTGGCAGGACTGTGGCAGCTGTGC
Source organism: Alligator mississippiensis (assembly GCF_030867095.1). NCBI lineage: Eukaryota > Metazoa > Chordata > Crocodylia > Alligatoridae > Alligator > Alligator mississippiensis. The sequence continues at coordinate 187,080,678 of NC_081824.1, read as the reverse complement.
TCCAGCAAGCCACCTGCAACTACATCAAGCCATGGCCTGGATCTACTGTAACACCCCAGTGGAAAGGGGTGGGGTATAGAAGAGGAGAAGCCCCACCGAAGATACACCAATGAGGGAGTTCCTGAGCCAGTTAGGAACCACTGAGCAACACCCCAGAGCTACTGGGAATACCAAAGTCATGGCAGGCAAGTAGGCTCAGGTGCAATCTTCCGTAGGTGGCAGGACAAGGGCCTGTCACAAGGGGGCTGAAGGACTAGATTCAGATCTCTGTTTAACTGGTGTAAATTTAAGGTGGATACAGGAAAGCCACTCTGGCTTTAAAGCAATTATACAGAGATCAGAATCTAGCCCTGGCCCTGCTGCATCTACTGTTGCTGCAGATAGGCCAATATAAGAGTTTATAACTATGCAAATGTAATTCTAATAGTTTGGGACATCTGCACATGCAAAATATTTAAAAATAGCACAGATGCTACATTTGAGTCTTAACTAAATATTTTTCTTACACATGTCTGCATGGAAATGATAAACAGCAGACATTTAACAGCCGGGAAAGGAACTGGCTTTTCACAGCTTGTGCCATAAGAGCAAAGAGCTTTTGTGTTGATAACACTGATGTTTCTGTTAGCCTGCCTATGGACAAAAATCATTTCTAGTTGTGACCAATCTCATTCCTTTCTGGGTTCAAAGCACTTTAGTTTATTGCAGTGGTACTTTAGCCACTTCTCATTCATTTTCTATCTTAGGGGCCCAGTCTGAGACCACCTTATTCTAGATACATTCTATGGTGATATCCTGCACCTTGTTCTGTACCTTGACATCTGCTTTCCTCAATTTTCTCAAGTATGCCTGACACTCTAGTTGTTGGTTCTTTCCACATAAAGTACAACTATTGTATTGTCCGTACCTACCAGCATTGGTAAAAATGTGTCTGCCACTCAGACTATAAACCATCATTAGAAGGGTATGCTAGTTATAAACTTTTACCTACTGGAAACTGTTTTTTCAGCAATCATCTTCACAGATATGCTTCACAGGTAGCCACAATGGTTTGTCATTTAACTTCGTTAGTCCAGCCCTTTCACTTATTCAATGAATAATTTGTACAATAATCCCAGAACTTGCCTTTCACATATTCCATAAGTCAGATGCACACAATATTCTTTGATTTTTCATTTCAGTTATATACCCAAGCTTCTTTTTTCATTAATATCCATTCTACTTTGTAGCTCTCAAAGATGATCTCTGCTATCAGGACCATATTGTTTGAAAAGGATCGGGGTTGCTGACCTGTTCACTGCTGACATAACTCATCTTTTCTGGAACAGGTTGGGAAGTCAAACCCTGAGATATTTCTCCTTTTTGTTGTGATCCTCTGCCTTACCTCCTGTTGTGGTTTTGTGGAAGTCTTTAGTGCAAGTTCTACTGTTGCAGTATTATAGTACTCAGACAACTTAAAATCACAACAAATTAATATAATAAAGTTTGCCACAATTTCATATGAAACCTTCTGCTATTACTTTAAAATCCTAAGGCTTTTATTTGTCCATGTCATCCGCTACTTCAGTGTCCCAAATTGTACAGTATATTACTTTGAGTGGGGAAAGCAAATAAGCACCAGGAAGGTGCGTTTCATTTAATGGCCTTACACTCAGGGTCAAGGTCTGAGGGAGACTTTTAAGATACCTCCCTTATGAAAATCCTTCAGTTAAAAAAAAAAACAACAAAAAACACTACTGTTAGTGAGCTATTCTCACACCATTTTAACACCACGACCGGGGAAAAAAATGGTATGTAATAAGCTGCTCTTACCTAAAGGATTAGTTATCTCACACTGAAGTCAGAGCTATATTAAAGCAGTAAGACAGATTTGGATGATTTGGTTTATTTTTATTTAAGAAGAGGATCTAGACACACTTCTTTGCTCAGGTTATGCAGAAGTTTATCCACATTACCGAAACTGAAATTTGATTAAACAGTGAAAGCTATAAAATAAAGCTGATTATCAATTACCTGACTGATTAATGGTTATAAATACTTGCCACAGATACAATGAATGGAATGTATAACTAACTGCCTGTTATAACCAGTTATTTATCATGCCACTTAAAATGATTTGGGGCCAATAACTATCCTATCGTAAGAACACTAAAAAACCCCTACCGTGTGCACTAGGAAGATGCATATCATAGGTCCCACAGGTAAATACATATGGTCTACTATACTTCCAATTACTTTGCAAAGGCAACATCCCATGCAAAGAGGCATCATGGGGGCCCAGTCCTTCCCTAACTCTCATAGAAACACTTGAACTTTTCATTTACCCTGGGAGACATTGGTGCCAGGTAGACAGGGGACAGGTTTTAGTCAGTCTTATACATATAGGATATTCCCAGCTTTTTTGTATGAATGGCTAGAAGAGGCTGAAATCTTTATCATTTAATTTTTTCAGTACAAGCATGGGGGTCTTATTTATCTTGCATGGATTTTCTTGGATACCAAGAGAGCTTTGAGTATGAAATATTTTATCTTGGTGTAACATAAAACTCAAGAGCTTGAAAGCAGAAATAAGGCCTTCAAACAGATCTGCTATCAGTTTAAGTCTAGTCCATGTTAGAAATTATATATATATACATATTTCTGATGATAGGTTCAATGGGGACATTCAAATCAAGGGGTTCTCCTCGATATGTATCTTAGGAAAGGAATGTGACAAAGTATTACAAACTTTGGCACGGTGGTTAGTTTAGTTGCATATTTGCAATTCAATTATTTCATTTAGAAGTATCTGAGTTTGTAGCACCTGTAAAAGCCTGACATTGATATGACAACTACTAGTTGGAGTACACTGCTGTCACAAGAGATAGGAACCTTGCTTGAAGAAGTGGGACTCCAGTTCTGACAGGGTCAGGGCAGCTAGGTGTGGGCTGGACAGCCACATCGTGCAGTGTGCTGTAGCCATACTGTCTCTTTGAAAAGCAAGGGTTTGCTGGAAGTGACTGCAGGACTCCCGGTCACCATATCACACCTACTTTTTCACAGCATCAAATGAAAGTTATTTTTACCTACCTCATGCCTCTCTGAACCAGTTAGTCTCTAAGGCTAAGTACAGACAGTCAAAAAGCCCAAGCCAGATCGATTTAATCTATGCAGCTTCTTCTAAGCTGCAAAGATTGAACTGATAACCAACTGAAGTGACATTCAGTTTTCAACTGGGAAAGTCAGAGGGAAGCCTACATTGACCCTGGCTAGTAAGTGGGTGGCGGGGGGTAGGGAGGAGTGCTGGAACACTTTTCTCAGCCTGCTGGCCATTGCCAGCCCAGCCAAGTGGTGCCATCTCCATTGGCTCCCCAGTACATGTCCCTAACCTCCCACTGTCTCCCCACAGGCAATTGGGGAGCCCCCTGTCCAGGTGCTGGCCCACCTTGGGGGATCCTCCCCCTCAGGGGCTTTCCCCCAGCCGGGGTTCCCCAGCCCAGGCAGCCCTGGGGAGCTGAGAGGAATTCACCTCTTCCCCCTTCCCAGCTGCTGAGTGCTTCAGCTGCTGCTACAGGAGGAAGAAAGCAGCAGTCCTCCAAGCCAGATGCCTGCCCATGCAGCCCAGCATGGGGCTCCCTCCCTCCCCACCCCAGTTCAGGGTCCCCCATTCCAGGGCAGCCTCAAGGAGCAGAGGGAAGTTCTTCCACTCCCCCATAACTGGTTTTGCCTTAGACTCACAGCAGCTGAGGCAAAACCAGCTGCAGAGGAGCAGGAAAATTTCCCTGTGCTCCCTAAGGCTACCTCATGCTATCTCTGAGACTCGTAAGGCAAGCAGCTGTGGAGTTTGGGAGGAAGAAAAGTACCCTCACTCCCTGGGGCTGCCCTGGGCTAGGAGACCCTGGTCTGGGGTGGGGAGGGAGCCCTCCAAGGTGGGGGCTTCCTGGTGCCCCCGTGCTGGGCTGCATGGGCAGGCACCCAGCCCAGAGGACTCTTTCTCCCTCCCTCCTGTGGCACCACTGAAGCAATCAGAAGCTGGAAATTAGGAGGGAGGAATTCCCCTCAGCTCCCCAGGGCTGCACCAATCATGCTAGGGGACCCTGGGCTGGGGTGGAGCAAGGTTCCTGAGGTGGGAGCTCCCTGGTGCCCACACCCCCAGGGCCTTGGGAACTCCTTCCCCCTCCCTCCTGTGGCAGCAGCTATGGCAATCAGCTGTTCAGGGAAGGGTGGAGGGCTGCTGATGGTTGAAAAGCCCCCACCACAGGGGCTTTCTCTCCCCCCGCCCTCCTCCATGCACTCTGTAGACCCTGGCTAGGGAGGTCTGGGGGTCTATTCCTCTGCCTCCCTTCCCTAGGAGCTGATTGACACAAGCAGAAAGCAGGCTAGGGAGCAGAGGGGCATGGTCAATCCTGCTCCACTTGAGCAGACATCATAGGCCAGGGCTGCAAAGCATCCTGGGATGCTGGGGGACTGTCACTTAATTTGAACTGGGAAGGAATGTGGAACAGAATCTCCATAAACTGGTTTGACCTAAATCAGTTAAGTCTGATACTACTTCCAACAAGGTTTATCTTAAATCAGTTTGGGCCATCTTGAAAATGGTTTATGTGCCCTGAACTTCTGTTCTGTTTCAGGTTTAAACCAGTTTCCGATCTCTTAAACCATTTTATGTGCGACTTCTGTCCCTAGCCTAAGGTGCCGCTATGTCCTAACTTCTGCCCAACTTCAGACTAACATAACTAACACCTCTGTTGACAAAATGCTATAATAATATGGCTTTATGAAAGGAAAAGGCTTCAAGTCTCACTGCTAACTTGAGTTTGTATTTAAACTTCCCTTCAGTGATCGTTTTTCCACCTAGTATAATTGTTGATCATAGAATAAAGAGGTCATAACATGGCTTTTAGAAAGACAATTTCATAAAATCTTTGCCAGGTACTGTACTGCTGTCCTCCTAGGTTGTTCGAATATAGAGTTTATGGTGGTTTCTTGTAACACATAAAAATTTAGCACTTATTGTAACTCAACTGAAAACTGTATATTAAAGTTCTCCCCCATAACAGTTGAATTTCTCCTCGCAAGGGAGCTTTCTTTGGACATTTTAAAGTATACTAATAATTCAAAGGTGCAAGAAGTTATTTCTGTTTTATTCTGATATTTACATGTGTAGGCATCCACCATATAATTTTATCTGAAAGCAAACTATTTATTGTTTTGCTTTAATTGAATACTGTAGCATGCTGTGCTTTATAAATAAAAAGAACATTCAAATAATAAATTCAGTATAATTTAATAATAGGAAATTAGTTATAAACCAGTGAAAGAAAACATCTTGCATTTTAACAAAAAAAAAAAAAATGATACAGCCATGACACAAATAAGGACACTATTTTGATAAGCAGACACATCTGGGGAGGATTTGTATCAGAATCTACTGTACTTAAGAGCTAACTACGCGAAAGTTAATCTGTATCCCATCACCTCAAAAGTTAGGAAGTGCTTTGTCTCATGAAATGGAAAGGAAGGAGTCATGCCTTCTGCCTTCAACTGCATGAAGGGGAGGGCTTATATGGCTTATTCTGCTAGATGAAGTTCTGTCTCATGTCCAGGTCAGCAACTGCAAGAAGGCAACAAAGGACCCCACTACAGTTACATGCAGCCACAGCTTCCCATTTGCAGTTGGAGATCCATGTTCCCACAGAGTGGCCAGCAGGGTCTCACCAAAACCTGGCCGAAATTGCTCCAATATCACTAGTCAGTTGGGACAGCTCTGGTGGTGGTGATAGATGGCCAGCAGGCACATGGCATTATCTTGGTGGAGGTTTTTAGAGGAAATGATGTATGAAACCCAGCCTAATCTAACACAGCACAGCACAGCCCTGATTTTGTCTGGAGCCTCCCGGTGAGACTGTAGTAAAATCATAAGTAATAACAGTAAAGAAAGATTAAAAAGTAAAAAAAGGATTGGCTTCATTGCAATTCTGTAGTCTGTTGTGGGCACATCTATATGTGCGCTTTAATATGCATGAGCCTATTTTAATGCACATTAAAGCATCACAAAAATATCACGCTCTTTTGTTACTGCCCATTAAAATAGGCTAATGCGCCTTTTTCTAGTTCCTCACAATGGAGAGTGCCTTACATGAGTCGGGAGGCTGCTCTGAAGCACTGTAATTAAAACACATTGGAGCAGATTTGATTAATCGAGTGCTGGAGTGTGGTAATTACCGTGCTCCGGCCAGCCTCTGTCTCATTTATCAGTGTCCCCACACTTCAAAATGGCAGCAAGGGTGCTTTAACTAAGGCTCCTTCACTGAGCTTTAGATAAAGTACCCCTGACACCATTTTAAAGTACAGGGATGCTGACACATGAGATGCTCCAGGTGCTTTAATTAGAGCGGCTCTCAAAGCCACTTCAATTAAAGCACTCCTCCCTTCCCCCCCAGAGTATGTGTAAAAATGCCTGGATGTACTAGATTTAATGCGCATTACCTAAAGTGCATTAATGAACATGTAGACGCACCCAGTGAAGTATGCAGTTAGACCACAACGTTTTGTCCATTTCAATTTTCTGCACAAGAACAACAATTAACCCTTGGAAGATTTTGTTAGTATGAAATTTAGCATTGTAAAAATAGTGGTATGAAGGCCTCGGGTAAATTTCCAAAGAAGGTGTGGTGCTTTAGCCATTCTTTTTCTCTCACTCTTAGGGTGTCTATACACAAACAGAGAGGCTGCTCCATGTCGGGACCCAGGGCAGCCGACCAGCAGCTCTCCCTGACTCCCACCCAGGCAGATAAGGGTCCGGGGCCTTAGAAGGCCGTCAGACAGGTACTTGTGACCCTTGGAGTGGAATTAATTAGGTGGACGCTTATCGGTTGCAAAGCAAGATTGTTTACTCATGTCAAGGTGGTGTAAGATGGAGGTCAGAGATACTTAGTTAGTTACAGCTTAGAGATCGTCGTTCAGTCATTCTGCAGATATATATATACGGGCCGGCGGTCGGCTTATCGGGCATGCGGGGCAAGGGTACGCCAGGGAGGTCGCGGCGGGAAGACGCTGACAACTGATCAATTTGTCAGATTTACTCCAAGGTGTGGGCAGAGTTGTCTTCGACTTTGCGAAAAATGTAAGGGGGTTTTGTTTGTATGATAGCCAATTGTTTTTTGCCACGTCATAAATCTAATTAGAATCGCCAATTATCTAGCGGTCTTTGCTAGGGTGTTATTTTCACAGGGTTACTCCTTGTTTTCTTTGACCAATTATAATGATTTATATAAAGCAAAGAAGGCAAAAGTTTTTATCTCTGTTAGTGGCACAGCAATAAATTTCTTTTTGACATGCGCAGAAAAAAGCGGTTACTATCATTATTGTTAACCCTTAGTTAACCTAGTGCAGAAAAAACTGTTTTAAATGGTTATTACTTGTTTGTTACATGGGCACTACTTAATTTGGTTGTGACACTCCAATGTGCTGAAGTTCCAGCGCATCAGAGCAGACTCGATTAATTGAGTCTGCTGGAGCATGGCAATTACTGCACTTCAGCAGCCTTCTATGACTTGTGTATCAGTGTCTCTGCACTTCAAAATGGTGACGGGGGTGGCTTATCAAAAGCTCTTTGAGCAAGCTTTAGACAAGGCACCCCTGCTGCCATTTTGAACCGCGGAGACACTGATACATGAGACGCTTTGGGCATTTTAATTAGAGCAGCTCTCTAATTAAAGCATGCCCACCTCCCCCTCCCAGAGCACATGTATAAAACCCTTAGGGTTTAAGGTGCCTGTCACAGAAGTATCCAAGTATTTTCCATGTTAATACATTTGAATACGAGGGTCTTAGGAAACTTTGTGGAATCATCCCAATATCAATCACATCATTGACTACTTTCTCTTCCTTCATTATAAGAAGCTTTTCCCATTTAAAGATATTGAACTGAAAAGACATTGGGCCTAAAATATGACACACACAATTTCTGAAATTATGTATATTTGAATTTTTGTATCTGTGTGGGTTAGTACAGCATCTTCTAAAAGTTCTCTCTCTGTAAATCTCCTTTTAGTAACAACATTTTAGTAAACAGAAGCTAAGAATGGTCCCTACTACTTTCTTCAATCAATCTTTATTCCAAACTGCTAAGAATATTATTACCATTTCCTGCTTACCAGCAGTGCATGAGACAAAGAACAAGCCTATCAAAGCAACAATATTTATTAAGTGGAAATTCTGGTTTGTTATCTTAACCTACTTGTCCTCAATTCTCTCTAAAGCAGTCAAAGAATATATCCTTTGAAGTAGCGTATACACCCTACTTTACAAAAGAAAACTAGTGTGTATGTCAGGTTCAGACAAAATACCAAAAATGATTGTATATTTTATTAAAAACCTATTTTTATCTTTCTCTCTCTCTTTCTCTTTTTTTTTAACAAAAGTCTAATTTAGTTGTTGTTCCCTTAGGTACAAAGTACACAGTTCATAATTCATTTGATATAGAATGTCAGTTTAGATTGTTGCACTTCTTTGATAAATGAGAAAAAACATGTACATTTAAATTTCCTTCTATGAGGTTTTACTAGCAAAAGGCCCCCTCCCGTTGTGCTGCTCAAAGACCTTTGTGTTAAATTAAACATCAAAATTCAGCAACTGTAGGGAATGATATTTCCAAGACATACCATACAAATGTATGAGACTGGGAAAAAAGGTAATGATTTTTCCTACCAGTAAAGTGATCCCTCCCAAAGAGCATCTTTGATCCTTGAATTAGTTCTCAGTTATAATTTAATATATCACAACTGTTGGCAGCTTTCCTTACATTTAGTCATGAAGTGATATAGGCAGCTCTGCAAAGAGCAAAACAACACATTTAAGAGTTTATTCCCCTTTCAAGAAGTGGTCCTGCCTTTAATAGTCATGTATGAGAGTGGTAGGATATGTGTGCATATCATATTGAGTGGGGGAATTAATTTAATGAAATCAGTCATCATTAATACTGTAGACAGTTTTCCCTACATAACCCAATCCTTCATTGATCAACACACAAAACTCCCAAAGGGAACTGTGCACAGACAAACAGCTGGATCAGGCCTTCTAGAATGAAACCTATTACAATTAGAAAAAAAAAATAGCAGAGTACAACTGAGAGTTATTTTCTCATGTAACAAGTGAGGCACAGACAGATAAACCCACATTGTCACATTTACAGAGTAAACAAGAATTCTTATCACTTCTCAAAATTGCTAACTACCGTGCTATGGCTGTCACTTCATATTACGATCTGGTACCATAGCTGCAGTGTCAATACATTAATACATATTAGAAAAACAGCAACAGGACCAGGTTCTGACACGCTTGTTTACAATGATTAAGAACTCAATCCACAGCCACAGCAGTCCAGTTCAACTGATTAGAAGGACAAATAAGTAAAGGGTTACCTACTCATTGCAGGGATATCAAAATCCACTTAATAAGTAAAATAAACTTGCTGCTTCACTTTGTAGTACTAAGATGCAATCAAGATTGTGTCACTATCAAATGGTAGGAAAAATAATCTATGCTAAACACAGAACTGGATTACCTAGAGAAAAGTGGTACCAGGAACTGCATTGTGCCTTTCAGTCACAATCAGATTCTTGGTCTTCTCCTGAGGCAATGAAACCATGTACTGCTCCTTGCAGTACAGAGCCATAGGGAGGGTGTCTATTTCACCCATGGAAATATGCAGTTCTATTTTTTTCAGAGCCTAGTGTGCTTGCAGAAGCATGTTCTTTTTCACCCTGCAGAATCATTTAATTCATTTCAATGGGCAGCATTTAGGTGCCTTCAGAAGTGGATCTTATTTTACCCAGGGGATAAGCAAACTATACACTGTCTCCAGTACCTCAGCAAGGAAGTTTGGTGTCCAAGGCAAGCCTGCAGTGGCAGCCTGCCCTCGCCACGTGCACAGATCCGGGGGGCACACTCCTCCCCATGCTTGCCTGGGAGTGTTACGCAGCAGCAGGAGCCACTCTCCCCACATCATGGTGGCCCCTAAACAAGCGGCTCGCAGCTCCGTTCCATGCTCCACCCCAGCTAGGCAGTGCCTGTTGGTGCCCCTTTGCTTTGGTGCCCAGGGCGGTTGTCCCCCTTGCTCCCGACTCCCCCCCCCCCCCCCTTGCTATGGTACTGACTGTCTCAGTAGTATGCCAAGACGAGCCCATCCTGTTGCAAAACTACTTATTACCAACGGTATAAAACAGAGACCTCAGGACCTGACTACAACATTTGTCTAGGATAAAGAAGACCTATTCTATAGGCATCCTTTGGCCTCAGGAGGTTTGAATCTATACCTTCTATCTTCCAGTAGAATGCTCTAAACACCAAGTTATAATACACGCTTACCTGTGAACACCTTCCATTCCCTCCTATTGAAGGCAGCTCACTGGGAGGGCAAGGTATCAGACTCAGGGTGGAGGCTAAAGGGGTGACTCAGAAAGAAAGTGTCATGGAGCTACAGAGAAAGCAAGCCAGAAGGACCTTGACTGTGTCCCAGAGGGGTAGGTATGGTTCTGGGTTCCAGCTCCTGCTCAAGGCTGCATGTGCAATTTATCCTATGACTATTTAATGCAAGATGTGACCTTGATACTGAAGTAATGGATGGAAGGATCTGACCCAGTGGAGTAGCTCAATGCAAGTAAGAGGAGATTTACTCTGAAAACAAATTTATTGCCAATACGTTACTCCAACCAGCTGTGTAAGATGAATGCCTTGTCAAAGGTATCAGGGGGAAAGTGTGATTTCAGGAAACAGATCTGACAGTGGAAAGAGTAGGCTGGTGGGGTGTGGTAGTTATAGACAGCTGAAGAAAACTGAATATTGCATATTCGGTGCTGTATTTTTCTGAAAGGAAAATGTTTTATTTTATACTTTTCAAATGGGGCACTCCTTCCTACTACAGTAATGTCTTCCAAAAAGGCTTTCCTGCATGAAGAACTGTAGGGTGGACTCCCACAACAAGGCTTTCCAAATAGTACAGTAGTGCCATAGATTACAGTCTCAATGGGAGGAAGTTTCAGCTGTGTGCAGAGCTGAAGAAACCTACTCTATACTCTAAATGATGTTTATGAGGTTTCTCCAAAGCAAAACGCACAGACACCAGAAGGAAGGGCTTGCTCCCTTTGCGAACAGTGTCTGTTTCCCTGGCCAACTATTCTTGCTTATTCACCGATCCCATGAATCTTTCCCTCTTGGCTGCCTAGGAGCCTAGCTTCAAGAAAAGAATGTTATCAGCTCTGTGTAAGCCTAAGGCCTGATGGTTAGGACTGTACCACAAATGTGAAGGTGGCCATGTCTACACAAGATGCTTATTGATGTATATGCATCGATATGGTGAAAATGAATTGAAAATTAACTTAAATTGACTGGGATGCTTCAGTGGCTTGCAGATAAGAGTAGCTTAGACCTGCAGGACAGAAATGTGATGAGTAAAGAAATTCATGAAGAGATTCAGACTGTTACACAAGTGAAGTAGAATGCCATTGATGACTAAAAGTGTGTAGACACCCTAATGATGAAATTAGAAAGTTGCCCTTCCTTAGTTCTGGCTCTACTTGCTAAGACATAAGCAACATTACAGTCAACTCTGAATATGGGATAAAACATTCAGTGATGAAAAGGGAAATATTGTGAGAATAGTCACTCCAGTTTTCTTTATTGTATTTTTTTCCAAATAGAGAACATATTGCTGGCTCTAAGGACAAAGTGTCCAAACCACTGTGGAGAGTTTTTAGCTGCCTAACTGACACTGAAGGCAGCAGGAGTCTTTTGGTTAAGTTCTCATACAACATTTATTTCCTGTATTTATTTCCAAGAGAAGCTGCTTGAGATAGGGTTGTAGCACTCAACTCTTTGGAGAAGGAAGGAATTACAAAAAAGAAGGAATTGCATTTTTTTCCCTGGGTTTGTAGTTTGGTAGGTGAAGCTGGGACACAGCAATAACAGTTATGAATCACTGTGCAATATCCAAACATATTGTTAACATTACCTTCTCCCTCTCTCGATGCATGTTCCCTCTCTTTCCATAGCCTATCACGATATAAATAGTAATACAGGTTTCCTTCGCCAACCACAGGGGTTAGGTTCCTGAAAGTTCCTGTGCTTGGCAAAACAGTGCTTGGCAAAACCGACAGAGCTGGGAGCACAGGGGCTGCGGGTGGGGGGTGAGGGGCACCAGCAAGGCAGGTGGGGGGAGGGAATGAGAGGCATGAGCGGGGCCAGAGGGGCCGTGGGAGGTATTTTCAGACTTTACTTGCCCCACCACCCCTTCTCTGAAGCATGGATACATAAAACAGTCATTGGCAAAACTGTGGCTGGCGAGGGACACCTGTAATCATTGCTTTTTCAATACTGAATGATGCCACTGCCACATGAGCTTACTCCTCTTCTTCCCTCTTACTTTTACAAGATGGGAGATAGGGACAGGATTTTTTTTTTGTTTTTGTCAGCAGAGATGGTGAAGTGCATGCAAACACAAAGGTTTACAGGTGGAAGTACTGTCCTGACCACAAATATGTATGAAGCAAACATATTTATATTATATGATATGTATACATAATGCATATAGAAAAATATACACATGAAAACATGCACATTTGTATAGGCACACCCCAAAATATTTCAAGAAAGAAACAATGAGGAAAAAAATTATACCCACTGCTACTTGTAGGAATCACAAAAGGCTAGAACACTAATATCCTCTGTTATAAGAAAGAAGCAGCACATAACTGTGCTATGGCATAAGCAGATCAAAAAAATGAACTGTGGCTCAGATGGTGATAGATTTTTCCCTTACTTCCCCCTTCTCTGAAAAGAAAAAAGTTACTTCACCCCTTCCTGCATGCCCATTCAGCTAGTCCAAAGAGAATTGCATTGAAGAGGCTCCTTTATGAGCAGAAAGGCAATGAGAAATGGAGAAGGAAAGGTCAAAATCCAAGGACAAAAATGACTCTGAAATAAAGAAAAGTATTTTTAAGCAAATAAAGCGTACATTCGGCAGAGACTTTTAAAACCCCAAATAAAAGTTTAAGACTTTTTGTTTCAATTTCAGATTTATTTTTCAAACTACACAGAAGGCAGCCAAATAGGGGTTATTTTTAACCTGAAAGGAGAGAAGTGGAAAGGCAAGAGCACTTTAAATGCAAGGGTACTTAAGAAACAATACCTCTATATTTGTCCCCTGGTAAAGAGAAGAAAAAGTAGTGATTTTGATATCCCCTCCCACCCTATTCTTGCCCTCAGGAAGCTCTTAAGAGAGTCCCTTAATATTTTTTTCCTCTCTCTTTTTTTTTTTTTTTTTTTATATATAACCACATGAGAATATGTAAACGTGTTAGGCTGGCAGAACTTTGCTGGAGGCTTGCAAAGTCCATTGCAAGCAGAGGAACTTCAAAGAGCTCTTGTCTGCGCTCAGGAGCTCAAAAGTTGGTGCTTTACTCAAATGTGTTATAATCAGTAGAAAAGCTTCTGTAATCAGGATGCCTCAGTGCAAGAAGTACACAAAGTAAACGACAAAAAACAGAAATATGCCTTTGCTTAGTGTTTATGAAGATGACATTATTGTGGAAACTTGAGCAGCACGAGTTGTCAAAATGAAATATAATAAAGGCAGCTTTGTAGGAAAGGAGCTCAAATCATGCGAGTGCCACAACATAAAAATGGATTCCCACCTCCACAACTTGCATATGCCTGGAAACAGCTTAAAAGACAAATTCATGAAGCGATTTTTCAAACACCTTTGGTATATTTTCATTAGGAACTGAAATAGCTTTTTATTGTAAAATTTCATCGACAGAAGAAGCATGACTAGTTTACCATAAGGTATTTTGACTTTATTAAGAGTACTGAACAGTCTTAGTAAGATTTACTCAGAATAAAAAACAGTACATGAATAGGCTTAAGGTTATATAAAAATGCATACATCACCTAAACTGTGCACTTTTTTGTATACAACTGAAACAGGACTGACAACAGGTTTATGGGGTGAGAGGTTGTCATTTTAAAGTATGGTATGTTCTAAATCCCACAACAGTCTGTTTTCTGTACTTACATATACATATTTTTCTGTTTTTATGCCAAGTTCTGGTTATTTACTTCCAAATCCACTCTAGTGCAGATTATCTACAAAAGACTCAATGCACTGCCTAAGACTCAACCGAGGGGCTAAAGCTGTGCAGAGACCCAGAGCAAGCCACCTGCACTGAGGTTAACTGCACCCTTACAGATAATGTACAAGCTTGAGCTGCTGTTCAGCATCCTCTCTCTCATCTACACTTCCTGTACCTGTACAAATATCCATTCTCTTCCAGGCCATAGACCACTGTAGGCTTTGGACCAGATCTTTGACCGTCTCCTTGATGTAGATGCTTCAACTGCTTTTTCAGTCACAACATAGCCTAAAAGCTGACGCAACCAGCTATGAAGTGATTCCCTAGTATACAGAAAACCTCAGCCCCTTCAGAGACCCCAAACAAGGAAGGGATCGGACAGAAAACTGTCAGAGGTGGGGTTAAAATGAAAGAGGCATGGATAGAGTAACATTGCATCATGACAACCTTCAACTTCTAGAACATCGGGTTGATGAAGCAAAGCCAAATTCAGAATAAACTTGAAAATGCCTTACTCTATGGGGTACCTAAGCCCCTGACTGGTTTCAGCTTCAAGAAGTGTGCCTTCTGTGAGTCTGAAAACATAGCCTTTCAGGGGATACCTATTTGCAGAAGTGCAGCTGAAGATACAGCTCTGTCCCTGAGGTGCAGTGACCAATTTCCAGGCAGTAAAAACTGGAATACAATGCTGGGTACTCCACAGACTTCTAAAACTGGAAGTAGTATACACCAGGGGCTGGCAACCTATGATCCACAAGCCAGACCCAGCCCACTGCTCAGTTTTATCCAACCCTTGAAGCTGCAGTGTCGATGGTAATTCAGTGGTGGCTTTCAGCATTGGAAGGAATCAGTGGCAATTCAGTGGCAGGGGGAAGCAGTGATAGCATCTGGGTGCATCCCCAGTGGCCAGTCTGTGCAGGCTGTGAGCTCCCCCCTCCCTCCCCACACCGAACCCTGAACATCTGTTCCATTGACTCCGGCTCTAGCTTATTGCACTTTAAGTAAAATGCAGTAAGTTACAGCACTTCCTCCATGGGCTTTTTGAACATCTGTACTTAGCCATAATAGCAGGCTAATCAGAGGTGTAACATAGGAAGAACGCACCCAGGAAAGTCCTCTCCTATGCTTCCCCCCACCTCCTTCCCCCATACCTTACATGATACAGCATGTAGGAGGAGCAGCAAGCACCCCTACCCTTTTTCCAATTTTTATTTTTATTTTTGTTTTTACTGCTGAAGCCCAGGTTGAGAGGGCAACAAAAATGCTGATTTTAATGGCAAAAAATGGGGTCAATTCTTCCCAAATCAGCAGCAACTTCACTGTCAGTCCACAAAACTATGATTCCCAGAATTCCTTGCACTCCATGACACACACTGCCTGTGCCAGCTGCATCTTGCAACTAGAAGGTGAAAATGGAGCATGACACAAGAGGGTAGAGTGGCCCTCCTTCCTATCCTTCTGGCACCCCTTCCCTTAGGCGGTACCCAGGGCACATGTCCTGCTTGACCAACCCATGTTATGCTACTGGGACTAATGAACTTTGCTGAGAAACAAGAGTACTTTGCCTGGGCATAGCTCTGCATGAACATGTCTGAAAGCAGCTACATTGCTGCTTGTTCAGGAGAAAAACAAAAGTAGTATGTCAGGTTTTTGGTGATAGCTGTGTTGGTCTAAGAACATAGGCCTGAAGAAGGGTGATTGTACCTGAAAGCTTGCAAAGAACTTTTTTTCCAACTACTCAGTTGGTCTAATAAAAGACATCACATCTACCCAAAGAACCTTGCTTGCCAAAGTAGTAGGTCAGCATTTACACAGGGCCAGGTTGCATCCTACTGAGCCCTCTCAGCAGATTCAGCAGGCCAGCACCTCATGCTATATGAATACATGGAGGGGTTCAATCAATCAATCTGGGACCAATTTTTCAAATTTAGGACAGAAGTTTAATTTTAGGGGATGCTTTGGGAACACTGAGGGCCAAGCCCTAATGTTCAGGGTTGTCCTGGAAAATTCAGAATGATTTGTTATTTCAGTCTAAGGCCAACTGAAAAATAAGACACCTCCTGGGGAAAGCCAATGAAAAATGACCATCAGAATTTAGATCAGGCCAGCCATTTTTTGCCTAATCTAACTTCATGAACATCTGTACAGATCAGCATTTGAATCAACCTAACCCAAGTTAGGTCAATTTAAGTGTAATATCTCCACACACCCTAAATAAATAGGGGTTGCAAGTCTATAAATGCCCTTTATGACATGCTCCAGGAGTTAGTGGGGGGAACTTTAAATTAAAGCACCTGGAGTGTCACGTGTATCAGCATCCCCATGGTAAAAAATGCTGGCAGGGGCACTTTAACTAAAGCTCATCAAACTTTTCTGTGCAAGGACACTGATACATGTAATGCTGGAGTCTGCTGGAGCATAGTAATTACCACGCTCCAGCAGACTCAAATAATTGAGTCTGCTCTGACATGCTGCAATTACAGTGTGTCAGAGCAGCCTCCCTGCAAATGTATAGGCACCCATTGATTCTGTATTCCTGGCCCTAATGGTACTTGGTTATCAAGGGATGAACATATGTCGACTCACTTTTCAATTCTTGGATGGGGTTCAACACTGACAAGTGCAAGGTGCTGCACCTGGGGAGGAAGAACCAGCAGCATACCTACAGGCTGGGGAACTCCCTTCTCATCAGTGCAGAAGCAGAAAAGGATCTTGGAGTTATTATTGATGCCAACATGAACATGGGCCGGCAGGAAGGCCAACCACACCTTGTTATGCATCCACAGATGCATCTCAAGCAGGTCCAAGGAGGTGATCCTCCCACTCTATGTGACACTGGTCAGGCCGCAGTAGGAGTACTGTGTCCAGTTCTGGGTGCCGCACTTCAGGAGGGATGTGGACAGCATTGAGAGGGTCCAGAGAGGGCCACCCGCATGATCAGGGGGCAGCAGGGCAGGCCCTACGAGAAGAGGCTAAGGGACCTGAACTTCTTCAGCCTCCACAAGAGAAGGCTGAGGGGGGATCTAGTGGCCATTTACAAACTAGTCAGGGTGGACCAGCAAGCATTGGGGGAGTCCCTGTTCCCAAGCACTCCCAGGGGTGACAAGAAATAACGGCCACAAGCTGGCAGAGGGTAGATTCAGGCTAGATCTCAGGAGGTGCTACTTCACAGTCAAGGCGGCTAGGATCTGGAACCAACTTCCAAGAGAAGTGGTGCTGGCTCCTACCCTGGGGGTCTTTAAGAGGAGACTGGATGAACACCTAGCAGGGATCGTTTGACCCCAGTACTCTTTCCTGCCTTGGCAGGGGGTCGGACTAGATGATCTGCTCAAGTCCCTTCTGACCCTACAAACTATGAAACTATGGAATAGGTTGTGTATGTAGACAGTTGTATGCCATAGAGATCCTAAGACACCCAGTGAAGGGTGGAGTGCTTATGAACCCAGTAAAGAAATTGAAATCTCTCACAAGTCTACACTTCTTTGTCTTGAAAATCATGGATACAGAATATAAAGTAGTAATAAATTCTACAAGTTATGGAAACAATTAAAGAGATAGTCTTCACTGCTTATAAAGCTATACTTTTTAATTAGACAGTGGCCTCCCTTCCCCCTGGTGCATGGAGAATAGGAACAGTAGGCAAGAGATTTGAACCACAAATAAAATCAGGGTTTTCCAAGTCATTGTAACCTCACCATATACTGCATATTTAGGAAACACCCAGATGAAGCACCAGACCACTGGCCCCTTCCTCTTTGCAGGGGATATAGCCGATGGAGCTTTTATGGCCTCCTGATAATATCTGGGACTCCAGATTTTTTCCTTATTTTCTATCTTGTTACATTGGTGATTGATTCCCCTTTGTTCTGCCCCTCCTCTGCCACCGCAACTCAGAAGCTGTCCTGCACCACTCACTCTCTCTGCTGTACTTCTCACCCTGCCATCACCATCCAATCACCTTTCTTCTTTTAGCTCCCTCTTCCTCAGTTCTCCTTATATTGCTACAATCCCTTTCTCTCTTGGTTAATCACTCCCATGTCTCCCAAGCAACCACAAAAAAAAATCTCAAACTATTTGCAACCTAAATAAAAGAAATATCTACATAATAGGACAGGGAATTGATATGCAATGTGTCTTCCATCACCAGGATCACCTTGTTCCTATGTATGTACTATAACTTATTATTTGCATTAGAGTAATACCTAGAGGTCCAAGCTCAGCCTTGTACACATACAAACACAAGAGGCAGCCTTTGTCTCACTTGTAGCAGTGACTGCATCTTCCTCTTTCTACAGCACCTAGCAAAATGTGGCCCCAATCTTGACCAGGACCTTTGTGCACTCCATATCATAAAAACAGATACCATTAGGAAATAAAAGTTACTATGGAATAAAGGAAATATTTTTTTAGTTTTTACAGTTTATATTTTGTGCCCTTTAATACCATTTGATACCAGATAGCAAAATTAATTAATTTTTAAACAGTTTTGTTCTCCAGTATTTTTTTAGATTACGTACTGAAGCTGGTGGCAAGCCTTGGTTTATACATTATTTTTACAACTTCTACCAAAGCAGTTTAGGACATGATAAATAGAACGAATTTATTCTTTTCAGAAAAAATATAAAACTCAGAAAAAATCTGTTTCTACCTCTGCAGTATGAAATTTGTCACTAATCATTTTAAACTATGCCCTTTTATGCTTCTTCTGTCTCTTTTAGCTTTCTGTGCAGTTCTTTGATGTAACAAAGACAGTTTCAGACAAGATTTCAGTTCATCTGTAAAAAAAAGCTTTAAGTCTTGAGGCAAAATGCAGTGTATTTAAAATTTATACACTCCATAATGCCTTTGTTCTGAACTTGAACAACCTGCAAAACTTCTCTGCTTTCCCTTGCCTTCCGACTCTAAGATCATTTGTTCTCCCAGTTTCAGCTTATTATTATGCAACAGTGACTTTAACTGGTGCTTCCATCATTTAACTACATGCACAGTCATGGCTGACCCTTTCTGATCAATTGCCAATCCATACAGGTTTGACTGATAAAAGAGCCAATTAGATTTAAGCAAATTAAGGGACATCACCAATGTCAACCACTTATTAAACTGAATGCTGAATTCCATGCATACAAAACACTAATGCACTAAGTCCCATTAAGAGTTGAAACCCTAACCCCATTAGTAACTCTGGACCACTACGGGCTAAGGGTCAAAAGAAAGTTTCGTATTTATAGATTAACATTTGAATTCAGTTTTTATTTTTTTTACATTTCTTTTTAAGCACTCTTGAACTTGCATTGCAATTCTAGCCAAGAACTCAGATAAAATATATTCTTTAGTTCTAAGAGATTTTTTTAAGCTCTGAGTTTTAGCAGTACAACTCATTTTAATATTTTGAGTAAACTCAAAGGACTCCTACTAAATCATACCTTCCCTTCAGGAGTTGTTAGACTAAAATCCTTGACAGCATTTGGTTTATTAATGCACAACCCATTTCAAACAAAAATGAAACACAACAATGACATGTTAGATCAGGGCTGTCCAACTAGCGGCCCGTGGCGTGCACGCGGCCCCTTAGGCTCCCAGTTCAGACATCATTCCCCCCACTGCTCTCCTAATGGTCCTACCAGAGTCTCCAGGCTCCTCTCCCTCCTCCATCTTCAGCAGCCTGCCTCTACCTACAGAGGCATGGTAGGAAAGCACAGCTTGCAAGCCCAAGGGATTCCATGGCCATCAGGCTTTGGGGGACTTAGTGGGCTTCCATGTAGTGGTACAGGGATGCCCACCACGTAGCACAGTGGAGGCAACCCACATTGCATGGTGTGCAGCCCTGTGGGGTCAGTGGCTCCCAGTCACTCAGAAGCTAGACATCCCTGCATTAGATGAAAATTGGCAAAGAAACCAGAAAAAGTGACTTTTTATTAGCAATGATTTTTTTTTGTGACTTCTGAGACTTAATCCTCAGTTTTCCTCTACCTTTCTGCCTGATTTATTGTCCTTTTGATCATTCTCTACAATATATTCCCCACAGTGCCTATTTTTGGGCAGCAGAGTTTTTCTGTGCTCCTGGAAAAGTTAAGGCTACATTTTTTCACTCATTAGAGGGCTATAAATTAATCTTTATATATTAGGTCTCAACCCCTCATGCTACTGAATACTATAGCAACTTGTGGAGGGAAACCTTTTCAAGGGACCACACTGCCTTACTAGGCAACGTTCTCTCTGGAGATACCCAACCCTCAATTCAAGGCCCTTCAAATGTGTTAGCACTCCAAATGTTGCACCTTTCCTACAACGACCATTAGTGTAGTCACTTAGGGGCCTTGTCACATGTTCACTTGCAACAGCTGCAAATCACTGGAATGTAGTGACCTATTAAAGTTAGTACATGTTAGGAAATAACTCTCGTCTGAAAGACCAGTAACTTTGCAATGCCACAAGGGCACTTATCACATGTACATGCATCTCCTTGCATTTTAACTGCACTTAATAACTGCCTTGTCGCACAGGACACTTAGCACATGTTTTATTTAGATCGCAGTAAGCATTACCATACTGTTAGAACATGTTCTGAGTGGTCACAAGGTAATGTTTACTAGGATCTCAAATTGTTATGTGCAGCATAATGCAGGACCTCATTGGGTCCAGTTCAAAACTTCAGTACAGTGCTGGGGGTGGGAACTTTTCTTTTTTTTTTAATTATAGCTGGACACTATACCTTTTTTAATTTCATCGGTCAGAAACTGTGAATATTAAAAGACAATTAACAGAGACAAATCCTGTTATGCATTTAGTTCATATGAACTATATGTAAGTATAAATAAGACCAGCATTTGGCTTCTGATTTGTTATGCATAATCATGCCAAGTTAAATCTTGGGTGAGCAAAATTCCCATGGAGTCAAGGGGCAAAAGGCAAAGGTCCAGTTGATTGTAGTGGGCCCAGAATTCTTGCAGTGAGAATGTTGCCTGAGTAACAGCACAGGATGTGGCCCACTGTAAAATAACGATTGTACTCAGAATATACCATTATGGGTTAGAATGTTATTGCACTCAAGAGTCATTATAATAAAACATAATGAAAAGGTAAATATGGATTATAGAATGTCCTATATATATATATATATATATATATATATATATATATATATATATCAGTCCTTTCCTCATATGCACTGGTTCATTTATTATTCATTTCAGTATGGATCACAGTCCAATGGACAATGGTATGGAAGATTTCTTTAATAACTCTCAGTGCTAATTTAATTCTACTTAAACACACATATTCTAGTGAATGCCACATGCTTTTCAGCATGATTTTATGTGTAAATCAGGGTAATATGTTTTCAGATCATTAAGTATAAGGAAGCATGAACTAAAACCTATTTAATCAATGAGGTATTGCTTTTAAACTACTGCAAGGTCATAAAAAAGATAATTTCAAAGCTATAAGTTTCCTAATTGTAATCAACAACAATCTAATGATGAAAGAAAGTATATCCTAATGGCTACCATAAACTTGTGCACATCCTTGCCTATCTTTAAAGATCCAGAATCTTTTCATCTGGTAAAACTGTCAGGACCAACTTTCTGATTCCCAGATGTAAAATTGAACAATGACACAGAGATTAGACATGCTAGTGGATGGTTTCAGTTAGCAATGTATCTCAGATTTGGTTTATTATAAAACAACATTTCTGTTTCTTAGCAATTGTTTCTTAACAGACAACAATCAGAACTATTTGGAATAGCCTGTGACTCGTTTGCTCAATAATTATCCATATACAATTGAAAATTGTCCTATATTTTTCTTCATTGTCCAAATTTATTTTCTGCAATTTTCCCTCAAATAGTTCTTGGCCAGTACAATTTCTGCAACATATTGTGGTGAGTTTTATTTAGTATCTGAACTATGTTAGCTAACGTTGACCGGACATGAAGGTCAAATGGCATTATTCCTGTTCCCTGACTGCATTTGTATAGTAAGTAGGAATAGTTTGCTCTTGGGTTGAAAATTTACTGTTAAGAATGTGCACTTAAGTCACAAATTCTACTAACATTCCTGCTAGAAAATTCAGCCACTAGAATATTCATGAAAAGAGAACACAAATAAAGCTGGTGGGTACTCAAGTTTTCATTTCAATGAATATTCACATACAAGTATTTATTCAGCTCTGACCCTTGCTTATTTCAAACCTTTCTTAAGACAACTACCAAAATTCCAACTAGTTCCTTGCTTTAATAGGGAACCCCTACCTTCCAAGAGGCTCCTGTATATTTAAAGATGCCAGCCTAGGGTAAAGGCCACATGTCCTTCAGGGAGTATATAAGAGGCACGACCACAGTATCCAGGCAGTGAGGGAGGAAGCAGCATAGAGGCAAGAGCTGTGGTAACTGAAATACCAATCAGCTGCAGAACCACAAGCAGGTAAGACCTGAGCAAACCAGGTCCTGGGAAACTGTGGTGCAGGTGAGTCAGGCCCTGGGACACTGCAGGGTGGGCTAGGCCTGATGGGCTGTTGTGTGGGCAAGCTAGGCACAAGGGGCTGCTTTGCAGAGAGTAAATATTAGTCATCCCTCTCCCCAAGTGCACTGATGGCCTGTAACCATTGGAAGAACAAGGTGTGGCAGGAAAGATCACAGTCTGGGAGAGCAAGCCAAATTCATCTCCTCTAGACTCTCTCTGGAGGTCACTAGTACGTCCTAGGGCTACAGCATGAGGGCATTCACAATTTGGTGCGTTGGCTGGTAAGGCAGTCAGGGAAGTAATCCCCTCTTTAAGGAAGATTGAAGAATTTAAACCCTGGGAAAATAAGGACCCTGGGGCTGGAGAAATGGAATCTATATTAAAGATACTTCCCCAGCAGCAAGCCAATAAAATGGCACAATGGCAGCAGGAAATGGAGGAAGCACAAAAGAATCAACAGGGATGGTTTCAAGTAATCCAGAGGCATGAGGTCAGGACAGGGGGGATGTTAAAGATGCAACTACAACAAGAAGAGACTCACAAAACAGCAGAAGCTGATCAAATAGATCATGGCTCAGAAACTAGAGGGGTCAGTGCCAGAGGAGAATGTGTGGAAAGAGCTTAGTAATTTTACACCTGAAAAGCTGACCTGAAAAGATAATCCGGAGACTTTCCTTGAGGCCTTCAAACTGGCAGCAATGGCTACCTAGTGGAGTAAAGACATTTGGGCCCCTGAATGGGGATGCTACTGATGGAGGAAACAAGCAGTGTTCAAAGCCCTGCCCTGTGATGATGCCAGGGACTATGAGAAGGTGAACGTGGTTATACTGACCTTGCTAAAAGATTTCTGAAGAAACATACTGGCAAAAATCCTGGGCTCCAAAAACCAGGGACAACAAAAGACCCTTACTATTGAACCAGATGCTCCAAGATGATGCCTGGAATGGCTCCACCCAGAAGCGAGAACAGCTGGAGAGGTAGAGCAGATAGTACCAGAGCAATTAATTTGGGATTTGGGAACTACTAATAGAGAATGACTGAGAAGCAGTATTTGGAAGAAGGGGCATGACAACTCTTTAGAGGATGGATGTTTTTTCTTGTTTATTTCCTTTTGGTACTTACTAGTTTTCTGTTCCTTTTTTGGGAGTCAAATCCTAAAGGATAATAGCTCAACTTATCAATGGGAGGTAAGGGAGTAGGATGTATGGGAGGTGGACCCCTGCAGAAGGCCCCAGTCAGGAAACACATGATAGAGATCTGATCACAGCCACATAGAAATTAGATGCAGCCTCCTATCTTTCAAGATTACATCAAAGTTGCAATGGGCAAAGTGTAGTGGATGACTATGATCTGTGACTGTCCAGTGCTCAGGGGATGCCAGTGCAGGTATGCTATGTCACCTGTGGACATCCAGGACCTATGCTCAGATGACTACGGAAGGGTGAACCCATGAAATATCAGTGTGTTTGGTAGATGGGCTGCCTTACCTAGTCTTGCTGGAAAGAGAATGTCTCAGTTTCAAGAAGCTCCTAGGGAGGATCTTGGGAGAAGACCCCCAGAGAGCCCCAAGGCAAGGGGAGGATGAGGAAACACCATAAAATAAAGCCCAAAGAGGGGGGTGCCCCTGAAAAACAAACTAAAGGCCTCATAGGGCAAGGACAAGTAGATGAGGCAGAGGAACCAAGATAGGAGGAAGAGGGGAATTGGAGGGAGCAGGGTCTAACTCATCTGCATGAAGAACAATAGGACCCAGAGGTAAGGATGTAAGAAATATCATCAACCAGAGTCAATTAAGGGTTGAGCAGTCAAGAGAGCAGTCAACTTTAACAAAATCTAAAAGAAGCATTTAGCAAAACTCAAAGGGGAGGTGCAACGACCTTAACTGATGCAGATCTACCCCTGATTTGAAGTACACAAGGATGTGTTATTCCACATTGATATAGTCAGTATCTGGGGAAGAGACAGAGCAACTTATAATCCAAAAAATGTATAGAAGGGCACTGATGAAAATAGTTCATAAGTTGCCTATGAGGACAAGACCAAAGAACAGTTGCTATTGAAGCTTTTTTGGCATGGCATTCATACAGATGTAGCCAGATTCTGCAAGTCCTCCCCAGACTGTCAGCTTGGGGCCCCTGGGAAATCCCCAGTGGCCGCACATATTCTGATGCCAGAACTGCCCTTTGAGCAGGTCACAACAGACATCATGGGTCCCGTAGAAAAGAGTGCTGCAGGGTACCAATATATCCTATTTCTACTGGACTATGAAACTAGTTATCCAGAAGTGGTTCCAATGCAAGCAGTTACAGCTCCTAAGTCTGTGGGGGAACTATTAACATTTTTCACAAGGGTTGACTAACTGAGGGAAATACTGTCCAGCCAGTAGGCCTGTGTGAAGTGGCTAGTATTTGCTTTGGATTTGGATTCAGCCGATTCAGGGGACAGTGATTCGATTTGGTGATTCGAATCACTGTCCTGAATCAATTCGACCGAATCTAATTCAGAGATTTAGCCACTGCCAAATCGGCCAAATCTCTGTATTGAACAAGCCCTATCCCCTGCCTGCTCTCCCAGTCCCATCAATGGCTGCCTCCCCCCCTTCCCCCCCCCCCCCCCCCGGCCCCAGCATCCTGTCACTTTACAAAAAATAAAAAGCCCCACACTCACTGGCTCCTGCCAGATGGGTGGGCAATCCCTGCTGCCCCCCATTGCCCTGAACTGCATAGGGGGGCTCTGCCACAAGCCCCCAGAGGTCCCAACAGCTGCTGCAGCAGCCAGTAAGTGAAGGTTTTTTGTTTTTTTGTGGTTTTTTTTTTAAGCACCAGGATGCTGGGGCTGGGCAGGGCAGCTATTGACAGGGCTGGGAGAGTAGGTGGGGGTTGAGGGGCACTCAGCGGGGCTGGGGGAGCAGGCAGGGAATGGGGCCTGGTTGGGGTCCCCCCATGGTCCCCTCCCTCCTCCTCCATCCCGGCCCCCTACTAACCAGCATGCAACTCAGGTTCACTCCCTGCAGCAGTGAGCAGGGACTGCCCGAATCTCTGAATCTTTTCTGAATCAATTTGGAGATTTTGAATCAATTCGGACCTTTTAACTGGTCTCCCAATTCAATTTAGATTCAGAGATTTAGCCTCCAAATCAGATCAAATCTCCTCCAAATCAAATCAGCAACTGAAGCTTCGCACAGCCCTACCAATGAGGGCAGCAATTTTACATAAAAGGTCATATGAGAATTAGCAAAAGAGAACTTGTAGAAAACTCAAGGGAGGCAAGAAGACTCCTACAATAGACAAGCCTGGGACCAGTAGTTTGAAGTGGGGGTTAGGGTCTTAACATTACTCCCTGATCAGGAATCAAAATTGCTGGCCCAATGGCAAGGGCCTTATGAAGTCATTAGGTGAACAGGACCTGTGGATTATGAAATCAGATTGCTTGAAAAAGCAAAGACAAATATACCGTGAGAACATGTTAAAACCATGGAAAAAGAAAGAGGCATTGTCAGTTATTCTGTATCCAAAGGACCCAGAGCTAGGCCCCACCCTGGATAAGACATGAGCAAACCTACAGTGACACTGGGGGACCAACTAATAGCCTTTCAAAGGAAACAAGCCACATTTTTGGTAAGGGAATAATATTTAAGGATTATCTTTACGAAGAAGCCTGCATATTCAAGGGTCAGGACCATTAAACTGAGACAGTTCAAGGAAGAGTGGTGAGAAAGTGTGGGAGACAGATACCAGAGAAACTAAAGGAGCCAGGCCAGCTGCACCCACATGGCCAAAGGCAGCATAATGGAATACAGCACAACACTGGCCCAGCCCAGCAATGTGTCAAGGACTCAGGGTCAAGCAGGAGCCACACCAGCTGCTTTAGATGTACCGAATGTGGTGAAGCCTAAAGTGGCATGTGGGAACACAGCATGGCACTGGTGCCCATGCCCCTAAAAGGCCCCAGCCTGGCAGAGCCTGGATATCCCACAGCTCCTGGCCCTCTTCCTCTTGAACTTTACCCGGGCTTTGATTCACTAGGTGCAGGGTCAAAGCAGGAAGCAGACAGCCTTGCCACGCAGAAGCCTGGTCAGGAGCTAGGTGCCCCCTGTCTTGGAGCTTACACTGGGGGCTGGGGGGCAGGAGAGGCAGGGCCAGCTGAGGAGGGGAAGGGAATGCCTCCTGCTGCTGCTCCTGCAGCTGGCTGGCTTGGGGAAGGGGAAGGGTGAGAGGCACCAAAAGCCAGGGTAGCTGTGGGCTAGATACAATTCTCCTTCACAGGAGCAGCCACAGGCCAGGTAAAATCATTTCTTGGGCTGGATCCGGCCTGTGGGCTGTATTTTGCCCACCCTTTTGTGAGCTATCACATGGCTGGGAGAGCAAGTCAAGTTCCTCTCTGCCAGAGGGCAGTAGTATGGCCAAGGGCTACAGCTTGAGGGTGGTCACACTTACCTAACATAAATCAGCAATAAATTAAGTCTAGCTACCCCAATTTATAGAGCTATCTCAGTATATAGCTTAATCTATTTTGTACCCGTAAGAAAAAAAAAACCTTAACTACATATCCAGTAGATACTGCTCTTGTATGTAGCATACAAATTCTATACAACATCACATTACATACTGTGTGCAAGTGTATGTACATATCTTCTGTTTAATTTTTTATATGAGACCAGCCTAGTTAAGAGCCACTAACAAAAAAACCCACTACAAGAAATGTCATGCATGCAATCTATGTTCACTATATATCTGCTTCTGTTTTCATAACTTAAAGAGCTTTAAAATTAAACAATACGGTCATACTAAACACTGAAAAGAACAAATTTTGTAATAAAAACTGCTGATTATGAACATGTTGCTCTGAACTTCAAATAAGGACTTGCAGTAACAAATAATGTGATTGGTAGAATATGTGAAAATTTTTTACATTCAGAGAAATGATTTTTTTTTATACTTACCCCCTGGTGGCATAACTATTTTTACAGGATCACTTATCAAGCTGCCTTGGCTATTAGAAGCATTTACTTGTACCGTGTAGTTGGAAAATGGAATCAGTCCTCTAATGGGCACCCATACATTGAAGTCTCTGCTGTTGTATAAGATCCGTGTGCCATTTATAATAGTGTAATTAGCATTACCTGTCAAGAAAAAAAAAGGGGGGGGGGGAGGAAGAAGGGGAGAGAAAAAGTTAGCTTTTGTATCTATTGCAATTTTCTGTTCTTTATGAATCAAGTCCCACTATTATTGATGTCAATGGGCTTTTTGCTATTAATTTCAACAGGAGCAAGACTGAACCTCTATTTGAACATTTAATATTACACCCCATCTAAATATAAATTAAGTGGTAATTCTCACAAGCAGCAGACTCAGTTCTCCACTGAGTTCACTGGAAAAAGCAAATGTGACAGATCTACCATTTAAGAATTTTCTTCTATGTATATGAAAATCCCAGCTTCCATTTTTTTCTTGTCTAACTTTCACATGCATTTGGTGAAACTACACACCGCAAAACTTGAAGCATTTCGTCAGACACTGCCTTCTCTAGCACTTTCAAGATCTTTAATTTAATCCTCACATACACTGTGTTACAAACTGTATCATATCTGTGTTCTTCCTTTGCAGCCCCATCCAGATATGGCTTAATATGAACTCTGATTTGGATAGTCTTGCAATTATTTTGTAGTTCATTTAACTTACAGACATTGGTGTTTGCTGTTAGCCATACAATAGTGATGCATAGGAGGAAAATAGGGCAAAATGAAACCATTCTGTAGCTGAAGTAATATAAATGTAAATCCTCTTGTTATAATTCATAATAATTTAGGGTTTTTACTCTTTATTGAAATCCAAATTCACCTTGAGTTACACTATGAAATGCCATTGAACAACAGTGCAACATTCAGTTAGTTACTGCATGCTGGCCATGTAAGGCAGAAAACCTCCTAGAGCAGTACAAGACTAAAGACCCAGGCACAGCAAAAGCTTTGAGTGACAACCTGAATGGAGGCCACTTACAAAGGTGGAGTGATACTGTAGCATCTCTTGATCTCTTGACTCCAACCTCAAAACATCAGCCCTCCTTCAACAGCTTGGAGTCACTAGCCCTCCAATGACCTTGTCATTGTGACAGCCACAAATGGCAGCAAATGCTATCACTGTTCATTTTCTCCACATTTCCAAAGCCCCCACCAACAACATCACACAATTTATAGAAAGAATACTTCAGAAAATGTCTTCTGTGTCCGGGTATATTCTATCTTTTCTATACCCCACAAGAGAGATGACTGAGGCTTTAAAGCAGGGGTAGGCAAATGGTGGATTTGGCCAGCGGCCACATTCCATTTCCCAGCAGTCCCTGCTTGCATCACCCTGGCTGGTTTGCATGGAAACCCCAGAAGTGGTATTGCTGGGACAGCATAGGGCCAGGGTCTCCATGGAAAGTGGTTGGAGCAACATGGGCAGGGGCTGCTGGGAAATAGAGTCCACTGAGGGCCCAATCTGGCCCATAGACCAGACTTGCCCTAAAGCCACTAGAAACAAAAAGGTTACTGGCAAGGGTGGCATCTCCCTAAATTCCTTAAAAACTGAAGAGTTAAAGGGGGCAGCAATTGTTTCCTGTCATAAAGCAGAGAGGTAAGATAAAAAAAAAAAATGGCTTGAGGTGGTTGATGCTGCCATCCTCCATAGGAAGCCAGCTACCTATCTGTATCTTTCCTGTCCACCTGAAGTTCAGCAGGAGGGCTGTCCTGACATAATTTATATCATTCACGCAGAACCTTTTGCCCAAAGAAAAGACTGCGTTGAAATCCTAGCTTTGATTGCTGCAACCAAATTCCAGCTCTTACAAGCCGCACAGAGAGAGGCTTCCACAGTAAAACAGAACATTGGCACAGCAGCAGTTGACTTCTCTTCTACTTCTGATGTAGCATGAAGATATGGTTCCTCCTCAAACTTTCCAGGTCCCTCAAGTGCTACCCCAAACTTGACAGCATATTTCCTCCCCTTTTAAGTGACCACAGAGACCTCATACATCTTGGTCAGCAGGTTAGCAATATACTGACCATACATGATAGTCTGCCATAGGGGTCAACAGTCATGTCACAGATCTCCAATAGCTACATGAGTGATGCACAAAAAATAGTATTCAGAAAGGCCATATATGCTGAACACATGGCCTTGTTAGCCCAACAATTCATTAATGAATTTCATTAACATTAATACCACCTTCAAATGCTGACCTCAAGATCCTTGAGAACTACTTCAACTATTAGGAACTATGCCCCATGCCCTCAAAAACAATGTTAACAGCCATCTATTGAACAGCAGAGCAGCCAGGATGTACTGGGCACAAGCCTATGTGGCCAGAAAGCAGACCTAGCCTACAGTACATTGGCATGAGCTGAGACCAGTTTGACTTTTCTAAGCCACTTATAAAAGGCATTCAAAAAGTCAAAGCCAGGATAAGACATTTACAAAAAGAGCAGGGATGCTGCCTAGTGCTAATCGCAGAGCACACCAAACAGCAGCACCAGCAATGTAACTAAGCACCCTGGATGCTGACTTTGAGGGGTGCCAGGGAAGAGCTAGAAAAATAATTACCAGTGCTGATGGCTGGTCTTACTACCGGTGGCATGTCCTGGTGGCTCCATATGCTACTGCTGTCCCAGACACCAAGCTGCCCTGTCATGCCTTTGAGCAGCACTTGCTCCAGGATGCTCAACTATAGAGTACTGCACTCCTGTTTGGTCCCAGAATACCTATACTAAGTCCTTGGATATACAACTCAATGAACCCGTTATAAATGAGACTCTTACAATCAAGTCCTCTCAACAGGACCTCCAGAATTGACCAAAATCTTAGCTAAAATCTCAAAAACCATTCTGGGATCAAAAATGTGCTTTCAGAGGGCCTTTACATGATCCAATGTCATAGTGAAGGGCACTATGGGATAGTGCTAACCTCTCAGAAAATCCTCTTGGATTTCCCACAACATTTGGTTTTCACTGAACAACATCAGAAAACCACCAAGCAGATAAAAGCATCTGCTTCATCTATGGGGTATCAAGAACAGCCCAAGGCATGACTGTGGTCATGAACTGCAAATGGATGGCTGTTCATTGGCTCACAAAACTTGATACAGGCATATGAGCTGCTGATTACCAGCCATATGAGAGAAGATGATGACATAAACACTTTTCTAGATTATGATAAAAGTAGGTCTCTAAAGCATGTTAGCTAAAATATAATAACTGACGAGTTTTAAAACCCAAATTTAGACAGGGACAGATGTATTTAACGTTTCAGACCTTCTTGTTTAAAGGTAGGCTGCCACTGAATGTGTTAAAATAAAAATAAAATAAAATCTATAATACACTTTTGATATATTTTAACATATATCCTTTCATGCAAGTCTCTGCAACCCCAAGTGAACATGTGATTTCCCTATACATTTGTTTTTATTCCATTTTTAATATCACTTTCCAGTTAGGTAATAAACAATGCTGTGTTTTTTTTAATGCAATTCTGAAAAAAAAATTGACAAGACAACACTTTGTTCTAAGTTGCCTGGATAACAGCATTAATACATAGCAATTATACAATTAGTTGTAACATTAAGTTCTAGTTATAGCAGAATGATTACTCGCCAATTATAAGAAGTATATAATTACTCAATAATTATGAGAAGTATGTAATTACTTAACCATTTTATTCAGCTCCAAAAATGAACTTGCACATGTACAATGAGTTAGACAACACAGAGGTTCATATCCTCTCTGAAGAACATTGCCAAGTTTTCTAACTTAAATTATACACAGAACAAAGGGCTTTGTTTTTGTTTTTTGTTTTTGATTTTTTTTTAATTCCTTTTCCCAACCCAGTGGTGTACAGTTACTGGCCAATAAATATTAGAAGAATATTTTTTTTTAAATGCAGGTCCTCAAATTACTCCTCCTGGGAGTGACATGCACTATGCAGCTTTACCACTTTTTACTGCATAAACTTTACTTTCAGTGGGCTGGAAAATGCAGTTGCATTGGTTCAGCCTGACAGAAAGTGCTACTATGATAAGCCCTTCCTATCATTCTGTGCCATTCCTGCCTCACTTGCTTTAGCTTGGACCTATTTGTGAGTATAAGTGGATGCACCTTTCTTTTCAGTTTTCATGAATATTCTTCCTTCCACCCTATTCTCCTTGCTGAGATCATTTTATCAGACTGGGTGCCATATTCCTAAATGAGCAATGGTTTGAAATATGGGTAAATCCTCAGACAACATTATTTTGCTCCTGCCAGTTTTTTCTATTATTCCTACAGATTTCTGCCTTATACTTCCTGACATAATCTGTCATGGGGGTTTTGCCAAGAAAGCTCCTATAACCACCTGGATGATAAGCCCACTCACCAGGCATGTTTCCAACTAGAAAGACAGAAAATTACTTTTTCCAGAATCAATGCCACCCCTGGAAAGTTGCAGGACTCCCAAAAGATACCAATATCCACTCTGCATCTCCCCCCAAAATTAATTACAGTTAAGATTCTGATCCACTCAATAATTTGTACACCCCCCAAAACCAAATCAAACCAGCCCCCTCACCCCTCAGTAAACTCCATCCATACTCATATAGTTTCTCCATATTCTTATCTTTTCTACTTATCCCAATAAGGATTTTCCATGTTCTTTCCTTTCTCCCATCTCCCTCCCTACTACTCTTTCTGGTTGACTTCTTGAGCCTGATTTGGATCTCATTCACAACATTATAAGATAAATTAGTCAATTAAATTAAGATGAAACTTCACGATTCTTCCTTTCCTAGCTATATGAATTAAGTCACCCTTTTTTCTCACTGACTTGCTACTGCTACCTAGGCCGGCAGGCAGGTCTGCGTCTTGAGAATCCTGCCTTTGGATAACTCTTTCCTTATCCACAAGGTTTATCATGTCATTACAAAGTCACTTTGTAGTAAGGACTTCCAGCCTTTGAGACAAGTCTCATCACCTGGAAATCGGTGTCAAAGTTTCCACTGACCACACTGGGAATAAGTTCATGGCAGAATATAAAACTGGTAGAATATGTTATGTAGAGTAGTGAAGTGTATACAGAAAGACAAGTCTCCAAGTTTCCTGTTCCCTCTAATCTTTACAACCTGTAGATCATATGCATCTTAACCTATAAGGTCTTGCAGAGGCTTACATTTCCTGCTGTGAATATGAGGGTGGGACGGCCAGAGGCTCAGGCTTCTAAAAACTGACTAAGTTTGAGCTGCATTCTATTGCGGTTCTGAAGAATAAGAAAGTGCAGGTTTTACATGCCATGTTACTAAGAAAAGTCAGACTACATAGCTAGGTGTTGATCTGTGAGCAGGACTGGGACAAATAGTCAGAGGTATTACAAAATACACAGTAAACGTGCTGGAAGACCAGACTTTTAAATACTGAGAGAGAAGACTAAAAGAAAAAAAAGGAAAACACCGTTGGTTACTGAATGATTCTAAAATCCAGCATTAAAAAAGACCAACAGCCACTGTGCAAAAATAATAGTTCTTTCACTTTTGGAAAAAGGGCTGAAAAAAATGACGCAAGCAGATCAAAAGAACTGTATTGACTTTATATTTATAAATAATCAACATTATATATTCATATAGAAAATCTATAATCTACATATGTGTGTATATAAGAAGACACAAAACAGAAAAAACAAGGCAGTAAAAAAAATGCATGTTCTACCTGTAAATCATTGCAAAAATATGTAAACCTCTACATAGCATTCTAGCTGGTGGGTCTTTCTATTTGAAGGTTCTCTGTATCTTTAGAAGTACAGTTCAAAAGGGGTTCCAAAGCAGCTGTGCATCCTTTTGATTGAATAATAGGGTAAATAGGTGTATAAAATTCATGTTGATTCGTGGTGCGTAAATTACTGCTGTCCTGGGTACATCATCCTATGGGGTTCACTAGATTGAAATAACATAAATGGGTATCCTTTTCCATTCTTGTTATAATCATTGTCACAAGAATTTTAATGCCTCATATATTCCGTAATTTTTTTTCTGTGTGCTGTACTGCTCTGACCTTTTCAATATTCTGTAATTTGACTGGCTGGCCATTTCAAGTTCTCTCCTTTTTACAGCCTTATTAACTTGTGGAGAAGAGGTGAAATGGACAGCCAATCAGAATACATAATATTGCAAAGGTCACAGTAGTACAGTATAGTATCAGCAGACACAGAATACTGTATATTAGTCATTAGCATTCTGATATCTTATTCATGTGACAAAGGTTGTAACGAGAACAGAAAATGGCACAACATGAAACCATTCTCCTGACAAAGACTGTAATGAGAAAGGAAGTAGAACAAATGTAAGTATATTCTATCTTACCTTTAAAAACTATATTTTTTGCCAGAATTTGTTTCTTTTAAGATACCCTTCCCATTTGGACCAAAATGTAAATTAAGGGCAAAAGAAAGACATTAAACTGAAACACTGCATAAATGAGCAAAATTTTTTCCTAAAGTATCTGTTATTTTTGTACCAGTATGATATGGTTCTTTGGAAACTAAAGTAAAGAATCATCAACATCAAGCAGTTTATTAAATTCATGGAGCTTAAGATAAAAACTTAAAAATCAAGATTATTTCCATTTTCTGTAGATGTCATTCATTTTGTAAGATGGGGTATCTTTGGATAAAATTTCATTCTTTTCACTTTCTGTGGTGCACTGTGCTCCACTATAGTTGACCATTGCTTTCCACCCCAGAGTTGGATACATTTTAATGGCATTCTATGGTGGTAATGTATAAAGTGGAGGGAGATCATTCAAGATTAAAAGCACCATATAAAGTATTCATCATCATAAATACTTAATACTAGATTATTTCCTTTCAGCATTACTTTATCTTCTAGAATAATGTGGTGGTTTTGCCACATGCTATTTAAAAAAAAAAACACAACAAATATTCTGTACACCATATTGTAAAATATACAATCTGCTGAGACTAGGTTTCCGACTTTGTTTTGCACTCTAAAACATTACTACAACATGCATATTTTACATAGAACCAGATTTTCATATCTTTACTTCTTACACAGAGTATAATCTTCCTCTACAAATTCTTAAATTGAGTTCAGTGGACTATTCATGTGTGGGCCTACTTAACATTTAAGAGTGTCAAAACCCATCCCAAAGAACCTTCCCTTTGAGAGTCTCAGAGGACTATACAGGAGATATTTAGTTCACTTCCACAATATTGCCTGGTTTTCTCTCTCCCCTTTCTTGTTTTTTTGTACTTCTTTTTCCTGTGGGTATGCAAGCATGCAGAGGTTCTGTCTTGCCTCCTCATGTCAAGAGACAACAACAAAGTTAGAATCAGACTGGGAGAAAGAATCCAGTCAGCCTCTTAACCAGACTTCAGATATAACCTATAGACAGCATTGCCTTTGTATATCATTATAATACATGGTAGTCTTTTCTTTCCCCCCTGAAATTTTGGGTAGAGATGAATAATGGGCCCAATTAATATTTGAATTTCAATATTAAGTATAAAGAATAGGAATAAAATGTAATATAATCCCTTCCCTGCTATAAAATAATGCAAGATTTAAGCCTCACGCCTTTCCTATTATGTAAAATTTAAGGTCCTTTTCTCAATCCCGACCTTCACCGTTGACAACCTCATCTTCAAGAAGTATGTTTTGCCTGAACAATTACCCACCTGTCTCCTCATTTGAGCTTGCAGCATTTTTCTTTATAAACTACCCTGCTAACCAAAAAAACCCCCATATTTTGTATCTACTAAATGCTTCCCTCTCTCTGATCTTACAATAACCCTATTATTATTTTCTATAAATTAGCACCATCTACTGAGCAACCAGATCTCTACTTGGTCCTTCCTGGACATCAGTCTATTGAAGTTCAAAATTTTTTCATTTCACTTTGCTCTGCTTTCTGTTCTCTCTCTTGTATCAGCTCAGGAGTTGGCTCCTACTATGCATTCTCTTCCTTCTTCTATTCTTACCAAGAATTTCAGTCCTTCAGTTCCCTGTCTTAGCTGACCACAAACTTCTCCTTCCTTCCTTCCTGTTCCTGATTCTGTACTACTGAGTGCCTCAGGAAAAAGTTATGAGACTGTTCAGACCTCCTTCACTCCAAGTTCATTCTGCCTATTCTTCTGTATTCTTCATTAATTCCTACTCCCACAAAAGCTCATTTTCTCCCATCTATATCCTCTTTTACCTCCACTCTCCTCTTCTAGTGTTTCTAATGAAGAACTGGAAATTAAAAAGAAAAAGGAAACACTTAATGCCATTGATTTTATGCAATTAAGAAGCAGCTGACTCTTTTCTTTTGACCTTTTTCAGGTGGTTATCATTTACTCATAATTGTGAAACCACCGGGTTATTTTCCAGCATTATCCCAATTATCCTCCCAATTTTTTAAGTGCATGTTTTCTGCTTTTCAGTTTGAGTTATTGTTCCTCTTTTCAAGAAAGTGTTATTTTTCCAAATGAGTGCACTGCTGCCTTTGTATCAATCAGCTGAGCAGCTATTTGTTCCTCTGCTCTTGAGTTGGCAGATATGCTGTTCTTATAGATGGATCATGGTCTCAAGCCTTCAAACTGTGTTCTGAAACTGACTCTCTTTTATCATAGGGAATCCTCATTTCCATTCTGACGTGTTGGAAAGGGTAGCTGAATGTGACAAGAGCTCCTCTTAAAAGAAAGATAGTTCAAAGTTACTCTGGTAAAACAGCAACACTAGCTACAACTATCAATCCCAAGTGGGCTTGTACTCCTATTAATAATAAATACTTCACAACTTGTGTAGGATTGTCAATCAAAAATACTTCATTTTTTTTCTTGTCCCATAATAACGAAAAGATTCTCTAGTTTTAAAAAAAAGGTTGAGAAAATTTAAAGAATAAAGAGAAAAAGCCCAACAGAGCACTGACTGAGAGGAGTCTTGGCTGAATTTCATTTTTGCGGATATACCTGTAGTGATCCTGTGAAAACCACTGAAAAAGAATCCCCCTTATTTCTCCCATTCCACAACTGATACACAGTTGTCTTTTGGCATATGCTCAGGAATACTCTTAGTTTTCAGTCTTCAGTGTGCTCAGCACCATTCAAACCACAATGCACAAGACTGTTTCAGCATGCAGTACAAGCAGAGGAGGACTATGTGGCTAGGGCTTATCTGTGATAAACTTGGGATTGCCCCAGTGGCAGAACAGACATACCCCATACCACTCATTCTCTTTCTTCCTCAATTCCCCCTCCATAAATACCTTTCCTGAGAAGCCCATGGAGATACTTAATTCATTAAAGTATTTTGAAAGTCCTTTCAGAGCCCCAAATGAAAAGAGGGAAAAAGATTACAACTAGGACATGAAAACATTTGTATATTCTTGTCAATGTGATCCTAATATGGAGAATATGAAAAGACACATTCTTATCTACTCAATCCTTTCTGTGAACTCAGGTAAGGAAAAAGCTGACAATCTTTTACAGACACCTGTGTAAGGATGCAAAGCCTGAAGAGCAGGGATCTGGGTTTTCCATTTCCTGCGGAAAAAATGTGGTTTTTCCCCATTTAAAGGAGAAAAAACCTAGATTTTCCCCCTTCAAATAGGAAACTGTGATCTTCCCCTTGCAGGTTAGCAAAATTTCAGTCTGAAAGGAGCTGCTTGGGGCTTTGGGGTGGGGGGGGTGAGTAGGGAGGGCAATGAAAATCAGGAGGCACCACATGATTTAAATGCAGCAAGGCAGGGAGGTGGGAGCAGTCCTGGCAGCTGGATACAGGTAAACCTATGGAATGGAGGGGGGGGGGGGTTGAAGGACAAGGGCTTGGGGACTATCCAGGGGCTGTGGGGGGGGGGGGGTGTATGTTGCAAGGTTGTGTGGATGGGATGTGTGTGTAGATGTAGAAGTGATGTGTAAGGGGGGGAAGGGGTGTCTGTGACACAATGTAGGTACCTGCCAGTGCTGAGGGAAGGTGTCCAGGCACCAGGGCTGTGGCAGGGCAGGGGGAACCTGAGACAGTGCTCAGTACAGCCAACAAACCCAGCTCTATGTGGTTGCCATGGGGGCCCACCCGGAGGTGCCTGTCCCTCCAGTAGGGAAAGGGGTTGAGGGTGGGCTTCAGGGGCAGTGAGGGAGTTAAGTGCCTGGGCCAATGCCACTGGAGGCTGGTGCCCATGCTCTCAGGGACAAGGGTGCAGAAGCCAGGAGATGCTCCTTAGGGAGGGGGCCCATGGCCAGGCCACCTGGCATGGTACAGGAGCTCCTGCCCAAGGTGGGGCAGTGCTACTTGTGTCCCCTACTTCTCCCTACTGCCTTTGCTAGGGCTGGATGTATTAAGCTGTTGCCCACATGTGCTGAAGCCACTGCAGCTGCAGCCACATGTGGGCAGGATGGAGAACACCTGGAGCCCCTCACCCTCCTCCTATTGCCTGCAGCATTGCCTGGGCTTCCTGCTGCTGCTATGGAGCATAGCACTGGTCCTCCCTGCTGTGCCAAAGCCTCATCCATAGCCAGCAGTATGGGGCAGCATGTGGGCCATGGCCCTAACTGCTGCCAGTGGTTCCGCACCACAGTACGCTGCGTGCACATCATGCTGGAGGCCATCCCCACTGTGTCACTGCAGACCACCATCCTATGAGTCCACATGGGGTTGGGCAAGGTGAAGGGAAACTGGGGGCCACTTCCAGCAGGGCTGGGAGGGAGGGAAGGGGTGCAGGTAGGGAGTGAGGGGCACCAGCAGAGGAGGGGAGAAATGGACTGTGGGTTGGGGGGGGGATTAACAGGGTTTGGGGGGTGGAGGCCTGTGGGTTGGGAGGAGCAGCAGGGCTGGGGGCTGCAGGTCAGGAGTGAGGGGCACTGGCAGGGCCAGGGGACTGTGGCTTAGGAATGAGGGTCAATGTCATGGGCAGGGCAGAGCACTAGCATATCAGGGCTATCCAGTGCCACAAAGCAGCTGAACCTGCATCCTGGTGAGTGAAGGGGGCAGGAGGAGCTCTGATAGTCTATAATAAGAAAAACAAAATCAAATGCCAAAATGTATAGGTATTTAGAATTAATTTTATTATAATGATTGAGGCACTGGTGGGCTTCCAAATTACTTTTAAATTGTAAATATATCAATAAAACATTGTGATCCCTAAATATATAGTGGTGTTTCATATTAATCGCAGAAAAAATGCAGGTTTTGGGGATTTTAATCAGAGAATTTGGGGCTTTTATCAAAAAATTTTGGATTTTTTATCAGAGAAAACCAGGATCCCTGCTGAAGAGGAACTCCTGATGAAACACACCAGGCAGCATACTGACTTTAAGCTCAAAGGAGGAACAGGCTGCTTTCTGGTGAAGCATGTGCCCATTCTTGTATCAGCTCTCTTTGGTAGTTCCTGCAGAGGGCTACAGAGGTCCTGGGTCAGAAAAGCAAGAAAAGCCCTTATATTATGACCAGTAGATGACTACTGTTGGGAACTGTACCCTGTCCAAGCCCAGTAAATGTTTCTTGTAATCTTTCCTTCCTCTCTCCCATTCTGTTTACTTCCAAGGGTCTTGTACATGGGTACTCATATTAGCTTCCTTTAGATGTCAGCAAATGGAGGTGTGCACCAGGAAATTCTCCTCTAGGAGTCTTTCATTATGTTCTCATCATCATTCAGATAACCTATGCCTGATAGGGGTGTGTAAAGCAGGCCCTATTCAATTTGGATTTGGATTCAGCCCGAATCGGGAACAGTGATTCAATTCATCGATTCGGATCACTGTCCCCGATTTTTATTCAGCCAAATCCAAATCTGAAGATTCGATGCTGATTTGTAGAATCAGTGATTCGGACACAGACACAGCTTAAATGTTTTTTTCTATGTACCTTGAGGTAGCAGGTGCGGCTTGTGATTGCTGCAATGCTGGGGCACGTGGAATACTTCCAGTCCACTTCTGGGTCTGCCGGGGAGTGCACGGGGCCCCCCCTCTCCATGCTCCCCCAGATCAGCAATCAGCTGCAACAGGACCCTGGGTGCCCCCACAGACCCAGGAGGTTCCAGCCACTGAGCTGGGGGGATGTGGGGGGGGCTCCCCGCGCGCTCCCTGGCGGACCCAGAAGTGGATGGGAAGTGCTTCTGATCCACTTCCAGGTCTGGTGCCGAGCATGCTGGGGAGTCCCCCATGCTTTTGTGGGACACTCCATGCACCCCAGCATCACAGCAGTCATGAGCCCCTGCTACCTAGAGGTATGTAGAAAAAACATTTAAAGCTGTGTCTATGTCTGAATCTCTGAATCTCTCTGAATTGATTTGGGGCGGTTCCAATTCGATTCGGAGAGATTAAAGGGTCCTCTGATTCAAGTCGGAGACTCGGCCACCAAATTGGGCCAAATCTCTGCTGAATCGAATTGGGGACCAAAGCTTCACATAGCCCTAATGCCTGAGCCTGTTTCACTAAGAAACTTCTATTCATACAGCACTGCTGGAACATGGCTGAATTACTA
This sequence comes from Alligator mississippiensis, assembly GCF_030867095.1. NCBI lineage: Eukaryota > Metazoa > Chordata > Crocodylia > Alligatoridae > Alligator > Alligator mississippiensis. The sequence continues at coordinate 187,040,632 of NC_081824.1, read as the reverse complement.
CCCAGGCATATTCTTAATCATTGTTGTTCATTATTTGTACCACAATAGCATTTAGGGGTACCAGTCAAGGATATGGGTCTCACTGTGCTAGTTTCTATTAATATGTATTCTAAAACAGAAGGATCTCTCACCTAAAGAGTTTATAAACAAGGTAGTTTCCAGCGGGCACATCTACACAAAATGCTTAATGCACAGTAGACTGATTGACTGCGTATAACAGCATCATGTAAAAACCATGCTACTAGTCTACTAAGCATTAACCATCACGAAAAAAGCATGTGATCATGCTAATGTGCAGTAGGGCAGCCTACTGTGAATTTATTTAGTTGTTCCTTTTGCAAGTACTCAATTTAATGTACAATAGGCAATGCACGTTAATAAACGTGTAGACGAGCCCAGTAGGTAGTTTCACTCCCATAGCATTACCTAGGACCTACCTAGCACTTGTCATCTGTAAATCTCTTTACAAAGATGGGGTCAGTTTAGCGTAAGCAATAATTAGGATCAAAGATTTGTCCATGTCTACAATACACGCGCGTGCGCGCGTTCGCGCACACACACACACACACACACACACACACAAACAAACCCCAAAAACCTTCTGGCATGAAGATACTTTTAAGAGTTGGAAGGCAAGTTGCAAGGAACTTCCTACTCTCTCCCAACAGCCTATGCAGGGGACATGAACAATCTGCCCTGTGCTTCAGTGCATGAAGTGATAGGGTCAATCAAACAACACTCCCAACAATACTAGCAGACCCACATAGGCTAAGCTTCTCAGTATAGTACAAAGATAGGAAGGAGTCCACATAGACTACAGAAAATTTATTACATCCTTGAAAAGATTTAATACAATCTTTTCTTGGGCATAACCTAGTGCCCAAGATGTAAAACACCTCTATATACTGTTGATTGGACAACTTCTCTGTCCCACTCCCTGGGAGGCATGGGAAAAACTCAGATATGAGTGAATGACTGCAAAGTGGCAAACAGTAATGTTTACAATGCTTGTGATGCTGTACTGACAATACAGCATATAGCCATTGATTTGATCTCTTTTGTTTGGGGTTTTATAGATAACTTATGAGGTCTTATAAATTTCAAGAGAGATATTATACAATAAAAAAGTTTATAAGCTTTACAAACTTCAGATCTATCCTTTGATGCCTAGCTCATTCTTCCTAAAGGAAATGTCAGTACATAAATAAAGATTATTATTTGGTTTTTGAATCTGTGTTCATAATTCATGGTTGCCAATAAGACTTTTCAATTCTCCAGAGAGACTATCAGAAAGAGACTAGCCAAACAACACAGAGTAAAACTGGGGGTCTCAAATCCATAATCAAATATCTAGATTGATTGTGTCACTTGCACTTGTATTGATTTCAATTGGAGTAGCTGACCCAAGAGAATAATAAAAATGTGGAATAAAACTGATTTATGAGAACAAAATAAATCCTTTTGTGAGTGGTAATGAATTGGTACCATTTAACCCTTTCAATCACAAAGTGAAAATACTATTTATTTTTTTCAGAATGCTGAGTTAGCCAAAAGAAGTCATATAACAATGCCAATACTGTCAAATGCCATTACACTAAGTTGTAATGCTTGAGAAGGAATGAAGCCCTAAGCTTGATCTAGGATTTTTATTTGACATACATAAGACACACTTTTGGCTTTTCCAGTTATGCTTACATGTGGCATCAGTTAACTGATGCACTACCAAGGCATCACTCAAATGGATGCTGATTTTACTTTTTCAATAGATTTTAAAGATACACAGTAACTGAAACCTGTACTAAAAAACTTTTTTCTTTGGCTTGTGATGGAAACAAACTGCTTAGGAAAATTGCATGAATAGCACTACTTAGTTTGATACACACTTCAGATTTACATTTCTCCTACACTCAAAACCTCTTTGACCTACAAAAAATTACATTCTGAATCCAAATACAATTTGAACTCAACCATATAAAGCACATCTACATGAGACATATTAATGTGCATTATGGGCATGCGCACCCTTAATGTGCATTAAAAATGTCAAAATTAGGCTAACTGTCCCTAAATCAAATTTAGGTATCAAATTTAAGTGTGATCACTTAAAACACATTAACGCATATGTAGAGACAACCCAGTACTAACTTTAGTGCTGGGTCTGCCCAGCCACTAGGGGCACATGGCAGGGCTGCAGGGACTTGGCACTAACTTTAGTGTCAAGTGCACTAATTTTAGTGCTGAGCCTCTGCACATGTAGATACCTGGTAAAAATTGTTTAATGTGCATTAGCTTCATGTGCATTAAATTTAGTCATACTTAAATGCATGTGTAGATGCACCCACAGGCCCCTATCATCTCTTGCCAAATCCCAGTGGTCATCTTGTTTCACTTTTCCTCAAGAAAACACGGTGCAGCGTTCTCTGAAGGTCAGGAGTCTAGGTGGCTTGAAGTGCTTACACAGTGCTTACCTATCTGAAATACATGACTCTATGTATATGCATGTGTGTGTGTATGATGGTGCAATATGACCATCATTACATGCCACTTCAAAATTAGGTGCAAGAATTAGTTGTCATTCAGCAATAACTTACAATAGGGTGTAAAGTCACAAGATGAAGCAAATGAAGCCTAATACAGTGTTCCTCAACCAGTGTGCTGTGACATACTGGTGTGCCATCAGCAGGGCCATCCCTGGGGGAGGAGGGGCAAATCGGGGTGATTGCCCTGGGCCCTGTGCTTTGGGGGGCCCCATGGAGCCAGACAGAGTGGCAGCAAAGACTCAGTGCTGCCACCAGCTTCACAGCCGGCCGCTTGGTACCACCACCCCCTGCCGCCAAATCTGCCACCAGCTTCCCTGCGTCTGTGGGCAGGGCCTCACACAGGCTCATTTGCCCCGGGCCCCACACCCTGCTTGGGTCATCTTTGGCCATCAGACATTACCAGGTGTGCCGCAGAATCTGGGGGGGGGTGGCTTTGGGTGGGGAGGGGCTCCAGCCAGTGCCACCACTGCGGCCCTGTGCCAACATCGCATCCCAGCTGGCCCTATGCCACCACCCCCCCCACGTCATGTCTGGCTGTGCACCACCACCGCTCCTGCTCCATGTAGGGCTGCATGCCACCTTGCCCCCTCTCAGCATCCTTCCAGTGTGCTGTGGGATCGAAAAGGCCTTGTAAGTGTGCCATGGGATGAAAAAGGTTGGGAAATGCTGGCCTAATAGACCACTCCTTTTCACTGCTTTTTCTGTTATATTATTGATCATATTTCTCAAGTGTTGCTCATTCACAGGGGCACCACACTCATTTTAGACTCACGTGATGTATTTGGTACGTGTTCAAAATTAAAAAAAAAAAAATATTTAGACCAGAAAAAAGAACAGCAAAAACAGAGTGTATAGGAACTGCTGTACTGCTAAAGGAATGAATTGGGTAGTAGTCAGTAATTGGATTACTGAGAATTTTTTTAATTCATGTAGAAACAATTTTGTGTTTGCATCATTTTAAGTAATTGTCATACACTATTTCATATATGAGAGTTTTGGCAGATTGGCAGTTTGGTCCTGTGAGTCTTGACAGGCACTGAAGATTAAAAAAAATATTCACCAACTAAAAGCTACTCTTTCGCTGCATTCAAATAATCTGGGAGAATTCTCACAGGTTTGTTCTCCTAGTGGAAAAAATTACCCAGAGCCATATGTACAGATATTGGAATGTTGAAGCCCTGAGAAGTGGAGAGCTTGCAGTGCAGACACTGTGCAGTCAGGGGATGGAGTGGGGAGAGGGGCACTGTGCACCCATCTCAGCATGCTCTTCAGGCTCCCTTAGTCTGTCTGGTGCCAGATGGCAGCAGTGCATAGGGCAGCCCTGATTGGTTGACCTGGTTAGCCCGTGTCTTCTTGCAGCACAATGTGGAGATTGTGAAGTGGATGTGTTCTTCTTCCTTTGAGAGCAGAGTATGGCCAGAGTGACACGCTGTCTCCCTGGAGTTGGGGGAGGGATGCTGAAGGACTGTGTTCTCTTCTGAAAAAAGTCACAGCATGTACAGACATTCACTCTCCCAGGAGAAACTGTCCTGGCAGTAATTTAACTCTGGTTGTTCCCAAGTTGTTATTCCCTTTTTTACTTTGGGAGAAAAAGCCTAAACAGCTATACGCTCTTGGTTTCTCCTCGGAGAGCAATGACTCTCCCAAGAGAAAATAAATGTCTGTATGAGGTCTTTATCAGTGTGCATTTCTCTACTTAGATCCAAAAGTCAGATTGGGTGATGTTTACTGGTGATACCTCCTGAAACACCAGTAAATAGCCTGAGACATCTGTACTTTTTCCTATTCTAAGTAGCTATTAAATTGATAATGGCAACACTTGCAAAGAAGCAGAGTGGTTCATATGTGAAAAACAAAGCAACATAACATGGAAGTGCTGAAGGTCAAGATGAAAGAATTCAGGTGCACTATGACATATGGGTCTTCCACAAAGAAACAAAACTGTGCTCTATTACTGAATGAATAGAAGAGAAATTAAAGAAGGACAATGTTTTTCTTGTACTGTCTGCTATAGACACCTATGTTAAATGAAACAATGTAGTAAAGCAAACTCAAGACCAAAGCCTGTTGGTACTTAGTTTATCAAACCTACTAACACTTGACTAAAAACTGACCAAAAGAATGTATGCAATCTGGAATTCTCTATGGTAGCTGTTCCCAACCTGCGGTACATGTACCACTAGTGGTACACAGACAACCTGTCAGTGGTACGCATTAACAGATTTATTATAATTACTTTATATGACAAAAATTTGCTGGTGATACTTAAGGCCGAACTGAAAAAATTGCTGGTGGTATTTAGGTATGTATCATTTTAAATTGGTGGTGCACAATCTGTCAGAGTTTGGGAGCCACTGCTCTATGGTATAGATTCTGGTCAGATAAACCAGATTTTAAATATTGCACATTGTAGATTGAAGTTTCCCCTAAATCCTGTTCTCATATACTGATAAAACAAGATTATTCTGAACAGATTATTCTTCTGTTTTTTCCACCATCTTCAAGGCTCATGCATAATCTCTATTTCATTTAATAATAATACCAAGCACTTAGTACTTTACATTTTCAAAATGTTGTACAAACATTAACTAATTAATCCTCATAATGCTCCTGGGAGGTAGATAAGTATTATTATCCTCTTTTTATAGACAGGGAGACAGTTACAGAGGTTAAATGACTTGCCCCTCTCACTGTAGCCTGGCTGAGATTAAATTTCAGAAGTTCCAGCCTCCTATCACTTCTCATAAAACATTAGATCACCTTTACCAGGTATTTCTACCTAAAGACAGCAAAAGTTGATTGTACAATGTATTGTACTAAATTGTTTTTAAAAGATATAAGGCCTGTACATTTTAATAAAATGTCCAGGAATATTGTATAAATCTATATATATTGACCCTTGCTGAGAATCTGGCCCAGTGTGAATGACACTGGCTGCATGTACATGTGCACTTTACTGCAAGTAGACTAGTTCACTGCACAGTAAAGCATCACTGTCTACATATGCAATGGTATCAGGCCACAGTAAACTAATACAGTAATTAACTGTGATTAAATGCATATGTTACCATAGGCATAAATTGTGCTGGGTCATCCCAGCCAGCAAGGAGCCTGACTCCTGCCTGCCACCTAGCCACACAGCTCCACACTTTCAGCACCCTCATGCCCTAACTAGCCCCTCCTCTGCCTGATGGTGCCACCTACAGCCCAGGGCATAGCAAGGCAGGAGTGGCCTTGGTGTAAACTGCTCTACCCTGACTCAAATTGCTGCTGTCCTGGACACACATGTAGATATTGCACCCAGGAGTAGTTTACTCTGGCTCAAACTGCTCTGGAGTTTATTGCTTGAATTATTGTAGATGCGCCACTGAGTTCCTCAACAGTGCCACTGATGGGTGTGCGAAACAGGCTGTATTCGATTCAGATTCAGCTCGAATTAGGGACAGTGATTCAATTCGTTGACTCAGATCACTGTCCCTGATTCGATTCGGCTGAATCTGAAGATTTGATGCTGATTCGGAGATTCAGCAATTTGGCCATAGACACAGCTTTAAATGTTTATTGTACATACCTCAAGGTACCAGGCATGGCTTGTGAATGCTGCGATGGTGGGGTGGATGGAGTGTCCCACAGGAGCACAGGGGGTTCCCCCGCATTCCAGAAGTACTTCTGGTCCACTTCCAGGTCCATCTCAGAGTGCTCAGGGCCCCCCCACCTCCGCCTGTGCCCCTCTGGCTCAGCAACTGGTCACAGGGGGACCCCAGGTGCCCCCCCAGACCCAGGAGGCTCCAGTCACTGAGGCAGAGGGCCATGGGGGGAGGGGGGCCGCGTGCTCCCCGGCAGACCCAGAAGTAGACCAGAAGTGCTTCTGGTCCACTTCTGGGTCTACTAGTGAGCACTTCTGTGGGACGCTCCATCCGCCTCAGCATCGCAGCATTCACGAGCCGCCTGGTACCTTGAGGTATGTAGAAAAAACATTTAAAGTTGTGTCTATGTCTGAATCATCAAATCTTTCTGAATCTCTCCAAATTGATTTGGAGGGTTCCAATTCGATTCAGAGAGATTAAAGGGTCTCTCTGAATCCTACCATTTGAGAGATTTAAGTGTTGTTCCCCGCTATGCTTAAAGGGTCTCCTGATTCAGGGACCAAAGCTTCGCACAGCCCTACATAATAGACTGAAAACTCCTACAGTTTGAGAGATTTAAGTGTTGTTCCCCCCTCTGCTCATGCCCATGCTCATACACACAGGATTTCTGTGCCATGGTGGAATTCATCCAAACATCTATCTCTGGGTTGCTTTTATTTCATCTGTGAATACTTAGAGACCCCATCTGGCCTTTGATTTAAAAATGTACTTAAGCATTGTGCTGAATCATCCAGTGCTTTTTCAAAAAAGTTTCAGGGTGTTGGACTTTTTTTTATTACCAAAAAAGCCCCAAACAAACCATAACACAACACACCATAACTCAAAAGATATTTACAACAGCAACTTAAGTGTTTGAGTATATGTAATAGTGCACAGCCTTAATTACAGGTAAAATGCATGTTCCCCAATGTGAAGGGAAATCAGTTGGTGAAGGAAAATCCTGTGGGGCTTCCAAACAAGCAGAATTACAATCCATTTAAGTCTCCCTCTTTAAAAGTACCAGAGTAATCTCACTGCTAAACAACAGAAGGGTATGTAATAGTAAAAGTAATAAACATTTAAAAACAGAGGAAAAGAATAGCCATAATGCACCTTGGAGCAATAATATACCTTTTTCTTTTACTTGAGTAAGAGAGAGAGCTCAAAACAGGGCCAAACTCAAGCTGAATTGGGTATGTCTACATTGCATTCCCAGTACCTCCAGGGATGCCTGCCCACCTGTTCTTTCACGCCCATGCCAGACCTGTAAATGCATAGTGAAGCTTCCCATGCCTGCTCTTGAGATCTGTCTCCAGCAGGCACGAAAGCACCTGGTTAGACTGTCCCTGGGGCAGCTTTATCACCTCATTTCTGGCTTTGAGAACTAGTGGGCAAGGTGTACTCAAGAGCAGGTGTCCCCAAGTATGTTAGGGACATAGCCTTGTGCTACCCACAAATGAAACATAGCTGGATAAGTTCCAGCTGGGTCAAAAGTGTTGCCAGTTTGAATTTAAACATACTTGGGACAAGAGAACCAGCTCAACTATGGGCTCATTTTGCTGTTGCCTTGGTACAGCAGAGCTGTTAAGCCAGCTAAACTGAACAGAGGAGGACTCCCTCTTGCTGCTCTGGAATTGGGGCCATACTAGGGGAAAGGGGGCATGCTGACATTCCAGTGTGATCTGCCTCTTCTCAGCTGCCAGGCAGCCATCTGAAAAAGATCAGACAAGGGCTTAGTTACAGAAAACAGAAGAACTTTTGAGTTTGCTATAAATTGTTTTGAGGGCAAACAAAGCCACAATTAGAAATGTATTAAGGCAATGGAAACCCCCTGCGGTCCCTCTCTACCTCCTGTGGAAACTACAGATCCGCTAAAACCATAGATTGGGAACTTAATCCTTCATCAAGGTAGACAGCTTGTTCTATAACATGAGTCCTCTGTAATTTTACTCTATCAAGAAAATAGGTTGTGAGAGGGACAGCTGAGGAGCTGGGACAGAGCTCAGAGTCCTCTTTGGGTATAATTAGGTGTGATCAAATTTGACATGATAAGGCATTTATCTAAAAATCATATATGTCTAGATCAGAATGGTGTAACAGACTTAACATAGTTTTTTTTCAAAGTTTGGATAGATGGAGGCATTGTCACAAAGTCAAATAGAAGCCTCAATCTGACCTTAAGGGGAAAGGACCTTTTTGATACAGACATTTCTCTTGTACACACTGGAGCAACATGGTCAAACTGTGAAGAGATTCAGGGTCAGAATCTTCTATTTGCACAAAATCTAAACACCATTTCTTAATCCATGATCTACACTGGCAGGACCGTGATGACCCTTTTAGCTAGTTCAAGATACAATTTTCCCTCCGTGTCACTTGGCTGTTAGGTAGTTGTTGAAAAGAAAGGTGCTAACTGCTTCCAGAGCCAGTACATAAGCAACAAAAATAGAAAGTCAGATTATCAACACCGCTGGAACCACTTGGTACTCTAAACACTAACATGTCTTTAAAAACTATTAAAAGGATATTAATATTCTATAATTAAGCTTTGTAAAGTCAGGAAATACCAAAATTAAGGTTGTCTGGGCAACCTTAACTTCTGTGGTTACACTTTACAATACAGTCTTTAATTACAAGACTTTTCCCAGAATTATATCATAATTTCTTTACCATTTCAAGAGGGTGATTTGACCCCATATTAAGAATGAAGCATAGAATCAAATATAGTTATTATAGGGAGAACATAACTGATAAACATTATTCAGTTTAATAAATGTTTAACTCCTAAGTGCAGGCACATTAATAATATACAACTAGATGGAAATTTGGACGATGCCTTAAATAAATATGATCAATGACAGTCTCATTTTCTAGAGAATCAGTGTATAGACATATATGCATTTATATGAAATGTTAATGGTTTGGAATGGGACAAAACAACTGCTTAGCTAGGACCATCTACATAACATAGAGTATGAAATCAGATTGTGCCTTCAAGTGTTGAATAACAGGTTCATGACACAGAAAGTGTTAAGATTACATGCGATTTAAAGACATTCTATGTTATGAATCAGCTATCTCAACATGCTATATGTTTCCTGGCCCATCACAGCTACCAATAACTGCAGCCCTCCCACACAAAAATGCTTCAGATTTGAAGGTTGATTGTGCAGTGCTGATGGTTACTGACAACTGGAGTTGCTGGTACTCCACATTTCCCAAGATCAGACTTTTCATTAAAGTACCTAAAGTAACAATAATATGCATTTTCCAAACTCACTGAGATTTCTCCACTGCCACCTTTATAGGGTACATTTACATTCTTATTTAATTGTTTTTCTTTAGCCTCAAATTTTCCTTTCTAATTTTAGTTTTCTCTTTAAAAGTACAGAAATGGGAGGTGGGGGTCAGAATCAAAATAAATTATAAATAGACTAATAACAATAATGTAAACCTATGTAGATAATGTGTGTTTCATTGCAGAATTGCCAACTTTTGAAATGTTATCACAGTCCTAATGGTGTGGTGTTTTCT